>NW_016160079.1:30377-34161 GCF_001687245.7 Rhagoletis zephyria | reverse complement strand
GTTTCTAATTTGAATTTCTGTGGTTGACTTTCTTCAGTTTTTACCACTGAACCAACTTTTGCTTTGACTACGGATTATACTGTCAAATCCAGGCCACAGTTGAAATTTCCTGCAAATCCCTCGGCAGATCTTCAAACCATTTCCAATGGTCTATGCGCATTATTTTTTTGCAAATCTGAATGAAATAAATGAAAAAGGGTGTTCTTTATAGTTTACCCATAGGTTTTAACAATGATTCACGCAATTAGCGTAGATTTCTTCCAAATAACTCTGGTTGGACACCAACAATAATCCTTAAAACTGTCAAATTGTCGATGCACATTATCATTATTACTATTTTTTTTCATTTCAATATTACGCATTCGCAACCGCGGAGCTACCGCATTAATTTTGACATTCGCTTTTGCAATAATCAATGTGGGGCTTTTGTTTATGCAAATGTTGTGCAAGTGCACTGACAAAATGTATATCTAGGAAACCAAATCACAATTTGTATCCAATATTTTTGGCTGTGAAGATGCGACGTAAGGTCGTGTTATCCGGGCACTACCAGGACTGCTTCACGCGATGGAATAGTTCCGTGTACGTGTTAGAGCGATTTTTGAAGGTAAAATATACGTTGAGTCTTTACATTAACGACAGTGACATGTACCCAATTTCGCCAAAGCTCTGTAGAGGAGTGAAAAATTACGAAATCTTTAAAACCTTTTGAAAAAGCCAGACGGGAACTAAGTAAATAGCTCTGAGACCCACGTTTTTAACAGAATCGCAAAAATCTGATCCGACTCGGCTCACAGCCACGACTTTGACGAAAAACATGGAGGACGTTATAGGTTCTCCGAATTCTTAAACAGCCAAAAGAATGATAATGATGTTTGGAAAAAAACTAAAAAAACTTCCAAAACACGATCTTGCCATGATCCTAGATTCCTTAAGTGAATATGAAAATCAGGAGTATACATCGAAAAAGAATAAATGTAACTGAATGTCCTCTCAACTAATGCAGCGTAGAGTAGTTTCTTTAACTTGAGAAAAATCAATTTGATCTCTTTATAGAAATATTAGGTTAGGTTAGGGGCCGCACTTTGTGCCAGAGACTCGCTTAAAAAGTTAAAAGATTGTCCTTTCTGACACCACATTCTGAACCGCACCCAATACTTAATCGATAATACACCTCGAGCCGATTATGTAATTACGAATTCAGCGAATCTCAATACCCCTGAGCTTCTCGGGGCTATTGTGGATGTGAGAGCCAAAGTACTTAAACTTTAGCCTCGCAAATGGTGCGCACCTAAAAGGTGTTGGTGTGATTCAACCTCGTCATCTTCCAGGCAACTACGACATACGGGATTCGGTAATAAGTTCAGCCTTACTGCGTGAATACCGATTGGACAGTGACATGTTGAAACGCCCACCCTGTCTATCCTCGGCCAGAAGGACCTTCCAATTGCGCATGTGTCCAAGAGTGTACCACAAGTGTCAATGGCATCTCATCCGCTCTTTATCGATAGCGTTTCAAGAGTACCTTTCCTAGCCAATTCGTCGGCCACACAGTTCCTCGCTAATACACAAGTATTCCGACGTGACCGAGAGAGAGAGAGCAGACATTCCTTAACCAATTTAGAGTACATTTGGCTAGCAAAATAAATGCTTACTGCCCTGACTGGCATCGCGCTCCTGAGCAGTGACGCCACCGCCTCTTTGATAGCAGCCACTTACGCCTCAAGTGCACTGCAGCAGTACGGAAGCCTGAACTTAGTACTCATGGAAAGCTCTGTACAGAATACCCCTCCACCAACCATACCGTCCTGTTTGGTTCCATCCGTGAAGAAGTTCACTGCCCCTAGGAGCCATTTCGGCGGCACAGTAATCCTCGCAATCAAGGATAAAATCGAAGCCCCTTAAAATTCCGGAGTGTTCCGTCTTTGAGTCGGTCAACCAATCGGCTTTCTAGAAAATTTAGGCACAATTTACACGGGAAATGTTGACGGAAGTATTGAATCCCTTAGAAAATTGCCTCGTGTAAATGCCGCTTAAATTTCCACATTCGCAACATCCTCAATTTATAGTTTACTCATTGGTACAAACGATGAGTCACGTAATTAGTATTATCAGAAGTGTGATGATGTACATCATCAGGAACTGATGGTTCTTTTAGCTGGGAAGTAATTAGAAAAACTCAGTCCCCTCTCTTAAATTTACTATGCTCCACTTCTTCTGGGTAAAGTCGTTTTCTAACGAAAGCCGGTAATCCTGAGCAATTGCCTCCCTTATACCAATCAATTACACAGGGCAACACTGATTTTGATGCGGCAAATATTAAAACTGCTACTCGACTTTTTTGTGCTTATTACGAATCCGTAAGCATAAAGTTTCCATCAGCTCCTGATTTTGAGAAAGCGTGGTCAAAGTAGAAAAAAAATCGGGTTTTTTTGCAATATTTCAGAAGCTCTAGCAAAGGAAGGAAAGGTGATAGAACCTTGTCTTAAGCCTAAATTAAAGCTAGAACTCTTTTCTACTATCCCTGAAAACATCATTCCTGCACCTTGACCCCATGGTCACGTATATTCATTTATTGAACAATAAAAAAAATACTGGAAAATTGTGCTATTAAAAAAATGTAGACAAAAATCAGTTTTTGCTCCCAGCTCCCAATGAATTGTTGGAATCGCCTACTTCTCTTATAACGGTAATTTGTAGAAACATGAAAACCCAGTGAATTGTTGGAATCGCCTACTTCTCTTATAACGGTAATTTGCAGAAATATGAAAACTGTGATAAATCTGTAACCGCTTATTCTTATTATATTGACAGTAAATGAGATTATTACACATTTTGGGGAAATAGACGTGGCACTGCCCACTTACGGCTATCTGGGTAACCGACTTATTGATTGATTGTCTAGCCGTCGGCAGCCACAACTGCAGACTTTTAATCATATTTCGTTGCATATAGCAATAGAGTTAGCACAGATTGCACTTATGTATATATATGTATGTATATAAATATGTACAGTTGTTTACGTTCCTATGCATATTACACTAAGCAGTTGCTATGTATGTGGAAGAAAAAAACATAGAACAATGGTGAAAAAATCAAAGCAGCTAACACAAGACCGAGTAAGTATTATTTCCAACCAATCGATGCCACTCGTACATATTGAAAAGGAGCTCAAATTGCACGCGACCGCTGACAAACAAATCATAACAAAGAAAAAAAAAACAATTTCATAACTAGAGCAATAAATTGCATGGCCTTTGGCGTCATCTCAGCTGCCAAAAGTTGTTTGCCAACAGATTTTTCTACGGTCGATCACTTCTTCTGGAAGTGATTATCGTAGTAATTGCTTGTTTGCCAATACGAGCTATAGTTGTTGTAAGTATATACATATGTACATATGTTGCATGTGCACTGTGCGTGTAAGGCTTTGTGTTGCAATACCTCGCTTGCAATGAAGTAGTCAAGTACTAAATGCCCTGCTCTGATGGGTGGCGCATGGCCATCGGGAAATAGCGATTGTAGAGATTTGGTTGCATGTCCCGCGATCATTAAACTAGAGTTGGCATGCAAACAGTTGGCATCAGGTTGGAAGGCATGAATGCTGTTTGTCGTACTACACTACATGCTGTGTCCAAATTAGTCATGCTCATGATATTTACAATTAAAAACAATAATAACAAGTTTGGAAATCGAAGTTCGGGCTAAGCAGAATTTTATATATCGTTTTTTCAAATGTTTATTTATGTACCAAGGGCAGTAAGTGTATCGAATTTGGTATAAATTG
>NW_016160079.1:0-30277 GCF_001687245.7 Rhagoletis zephyria | reverse complement strand
ACTTAGTACTCATGGAAAGCTCTGTACAGAATACCCCTCCACCAACCATTCCGTCCTGTTTGGTTCCATCCGTGAAGAAGTTCACTACTCCCCCTCTTCAGAAGTTCCGCCCGGCCAAAACCTCCCTTGTAGTGGGCAAAGAAGAAGGTCCTCGGAGCCATTTCGGCGGCACAGTAAACCACGCGATCAGGGATGAAATCGAAAAATTCAGGAGTATTCGGTATTTAAGTCGGTCAACCAATCGGTTTCTAGAAAATTGAGACACAATTTGCACGGGAAATGTTGATGAAAGCGTTGAATCCCTTAGAAAATCGCCTCATGTAAATGCTGCTTAAAATTCCACATTCGCAACATCCCCAATTTATAGTTTACTCGTTGGTACTAACAATAAGTCACGTAATTAGTATTATCAGCAGTGATATGATGTACATCGTCAGGAACTGATGGTTCTTTTAGCTGGGAAGTAATTAGAAAAACTCAGTCACCTCTCTTAAATTTACTATGCTCCGCTTCTTGTGGGTGAAGTCGTTTGCTAACGAAAGCCGGTAATCCTGAGTAATTGCATTCATTTTGATGCGGCAAATATTAAAGCTGTATTTAATAGACCTTTTTGTGCTGATTACGAATCCGTAAGCATAAAGTTTCCATCAGCTCCTGATTTTGAGAAAAACGTGGTCAAAGTGTCAAAGTGTAAAAAAATCGCGTTTTTCCCAATATTTCAGAAGCTCTAGCAAAGAAACGAAAGATGATAGAACCTTTAACCTACACCTAAATTAAAGCTAGAACTCTCTTCTACTATCCCAGAAAACATAATTCCTGCACCTTGACCCCATGCCCACGTATATGGGCATTCCCATGGTGGCGCACGTGACAGTCGTACGATTTCAATGTGATACAAAAAAGGAATACCCTTTGTTTTCTTTAACTTTTTTGGGCCATTGTATAGCACATAATTAGCTCTATATTTAACCGAAAAATTAAATCAATCGAACTGCTTGGTCCTGAAATATAAGCATTTAAAGAGAGTGTCGTTACGTGACAAAAAATGGAAGTTGATTTTTTTCTTTTCTTACAAAATCGCAAAACTCTGCGAATTGTGGATGGCTATTTTCATAAAACTTATTTTAATATGATTTGGAGCAATTCTAGTTGTTTTTAGAGTTTTTTGAATTAATGCAAATTGTTTCAATTCTCTTTTACAACCCCAAGTGTGAAACGTGACGTGACGTGGCGTCACGTGACATAAATTTCCATCGTTATATTTTTGTTAATATTGCTTTTAAATGAATTTTCAACGCAAATAAAACATGTATTTTATGTAGAATATACTTTATATTTTGACTTCAGCGCCAATTCAGGGTCAATTTATTAGAAATCTATGATTTATTATGTTTCAACCCCATACGCCAAATTCGAACCAAATCGGACCATAAATACGGGTTTTCGAAATATCTCGACCTTGGCACCACCTAGGAAGACCATTTTATGCAAACATGATTCTACTTACATAGCCGGTATGTATTTTAAAAAGCAGACAAATCGGCCCGTAAATACGTTAGATATAAAACTTTTATTTTTTTTGTCGTGGTGGACCTTCCGCTGGAAACACCCATATTCATTTATTTAGCAATAAAAAAATACTGGAAACTTCTGCTATTGAAAAAATGTAGACAAAAATTAGTTTTTGCTCCCAGCTCCCAGTGAATTGTTGGAATTGCCTACTTCTCTTATAATGGTAATTTGCAGAAGTATGAAAACTGCGATAAATCTGTAACCGCTCATTCACTCAAAATCTATGTATGTAATACTCTATTGGCAGTAAATGAGATTATTACACATTTTGGGAAAATAGACGTGGCACTGCCCACTTACGGCTATCTGGGTAACCGACTTATCAATTTATACCAAATTCGATACACTTACTGCCCTTGGTACATAAATAAACATTTGAAAAAACGATATATAAAATCCTGCTTAGCCCGAACTTCGATTTCCAAACTTGTTATTATTGTTTTTAATTGTAAATATCATGAGCATGACTAATTTGGACACAGCATGTAGTGTAGTACGACAAACAGCATTCATGCCTTCCAACCTGATGCCAACTGTTTGCATGCCAACTCTAGTTTAATGATCGCGGGACATGCAACCAAATCTCTACAATCGCTATTTCCCGATGGCCATGCGCCACCCATCAGAGCAGGGCATTTAGTACTTGACTACTTCATTGCAAGCGAGGTATTGCAACACAAAGCCTTACACGCACAGTGCACATGCAACATATGTACATATGTATATACTTACAACAACTATAGCTCGTATTGGCAAACAAGCAATTACTACGATAATCACTTCCAGAAGAAGTGATCGACCGTAGAAAAATCTGTTGGCAAACAACTTTTGGCAGCTGAGATGACGCCAAAGGCCATGCAATTTATTGCTCTAGTTATGAAATTGTTTTTTTTTTCTTTGTTATGATTTGTTTGTCAGCGGTCGCGTGCAATTTGAGCTCCTTTTCAATATGTACGAGTGGCATCGATTGGTTGGAAATAATACTTACTCGGTCTTGTGTTAGCTGCTTTGATTTTTTCACCATTGTTCTATGTTTTTTTCTTCCACATACATAGCAACTGCTTAGTGTAATATGCATAGGAACGTAAACAACTGTACATATTTATATACATACATATATATACATAAGTGCAATCTGTGCTAACTCTATTGCTATATGCAACGAAATATGATTAAAAGTCTGCAGTTGTGGCTGCCGACGGCTAGACAATCAATCACCTTGGCAATTTTCAGCTACTTCAACAATTTATTATTCCGATTTCAGAACAAAAGTAGAACAGTATTTAATAATCCATTTGACGTTCCTGCTGATTGCTGTCGGATTAAAAAAAAAAACATTCTACTTTTCCCTCACGCATAGGTATCTATGTATGCAAATATGTATTTTTTCATACATATGTATGTATGTACATATATATAAGTAGGGCAATATATTCGTGTTAAATGAAAATTCCGCGTTTCCTTTGGGAGTTTTGATCAAAATATGCTGATGATGATGATGGGTGAAACGGCAATAACGCAAAATTTGCTGCTAAACAATTATTTAGGTTAGAGTGCGTTGTAAAATATTACTGATTCCATTTACCGTAAGTACGTTATGGATAACATATGTATGCATGTTGCTGTGTCAAACTTCAAGGCGTTAGTACAAGCAGTTCTAGAGTTAAGCGATATGAAAATTTCAGCTCTAAGTAGGATATTTATAATTAATGCATCTTTGCCAAGTTTCAGTTCCTCGGCGTGATTGGGCTTAGAGATATATCGATTTTCACATTTTAGTCTGTATGTCATATGCCACGCCCCTATGTAACTGGATTAAGATTTCTGGATTGGAGGAGTTATAGCCATTTAATCGGTGTATGTTTCATTGAAATCGAGTGAGTGAACGGTGCCCTCAAAGAAGAGGTTCAAAAATTTCATGTGGCGTATTTATGTATAGATTCTCCCCATGTTTTCTCCCAAGTATTCTCTGAACATCAGTTACTTATTTCAAAACACATAGGAGATTCTCAAGACGTCTTAGGCGTTGTAAAACTTTTCAATTTACTTAAAATGTAACGTAAAAGGTTTTTAGGAGACTCGCAGGATATATTAACAGCTAACTACTATATGTATGTATATGTATTTCGGTTAGTTTAAAAATGTTAAAATGTGTGTTGGAGAAATGCCATGTTCGTGTTTTGAACTCAATGCTTTTCAGAGCGAAAAATTTTTGTGAACGAAATGGACATCTGTTTTCTAGAGTGAACTTAATACAAGACATATTTTCATTCATTATTTTGGCATAGAGTGGTGAAGAAAATATATCGCTCCTCTGCCATCGCTAATAAACAGCAAAGAATTTGCAGCCAACAGCATTACTGATTGCTACTAGTGGCGCAACAAAAGGCAACTAATTGCAGAGGCAACGCCTCAGCTCAAAATACAATTTAGTTGCTACAATCTTGCAGAGTTTCTGCTGGGCCCCAGTCTCCAGCAAAAACTGACTACAGTGAAGCAGTGTGAAAACCAAGAGCATATAGTGCAAGAAGAAGCATATTTACATACACATGCGATATAAGTTTGTGTGCAGGCGTAGCTATTTCAGTAAAGTGTTTGGATGAAGACATTATTATCAGAGACAAGGGTATCGCTAGGCCAATTTGATGCTGGGGTGAGCCACATAACAACGCGAAATAGGTGCAAACAAAGCTTCCCATATGGACTATGGACATATGCGAATTTGTGTTTTTGTGCTTATGTTTGTGGCGTAAAGAGATTAGCAGTAGCTTAACAGTAGCAAACAATTGCAGCAGCTCACAATTTGTTTGCCTAACGTACTTATTTACGTTTGTGCATAGTATACATATGTACATAAAATCATACGTATGTTCACATGCATCTATACATAAATGTGTATCTTCACATAAAAGTGCTTTTCGCCCGCAGTGTTGTGAAAGGTGGTACGTTGGTGTAAATTGCTCGGCAGCAAGCAGGACGTTAAGAGCACTCGCCATCGCCACAGTCACCACCGACTGTTATGGCGAAATGGCTTAGTGGTAAATACGTACGTTTTGTTATGCTGTGTTATGTGAGTGTGGAAAATTATTAACTTGGCAAAAATGTTGTTGTTGTTGTTGGTTGCACTCTTATTGTTGTTTCTGCAGTTGGTGTTGCCGTTTTGCGGGCGTGCTCACTGCAACATGCCTTGCTGGTAATGAATAAAACGCTTGAAGCGTTCCTCCATTATATACAGTTTACACCCGAACTCTCTACCCAGATGGGCATAATAGCGTTTTGGTGCATTTTACCCGTTGGTTTTATAAAATTGTTGTGGTTTCCGTGGAAATTAGCGGTTTAACGGCTTAAAACGTGAAGCTATGCGGTGTTAGAGAGTTATGCAAAATTACTATAAAATTAATTATATTTTAGGTATACACGTATAATTTATTATAAAATTTGTTTATTATAAGGCAAGCACACACGTACAGTTAAATGAAATTGTATGTGTAAAAATTAATTGACTAACAGAATTTTCAAAATCCCACAGGGCTCTCCGTTACAGACATGTTCTGCGATAGTTTCTGCTTTAAAAAAACTAATTAGTAATTTGGTAGGTATTAGCTACGAAAAAAATATAAAAACTTCCATCACGTAACTTTTCCGAGAAAACTCGCTTTTCATGTTCCTTAATGTTACCGCGTATTACTAGCGTTAGCTTCAAATCTCCATAACTATTTCTGCCGTACTTAGTCTTTATGGATATCTTTAATTAAAGCTGTTTTGGTAGGTATAAATTTAATTTCAAATTAGTTAATTTTTACCCTTTTTTATGAAATTTAAAAAAGTTTTAACAAAGAACGCACTTGATTTAGGTTAGTTACATAATGATAAACAAATTACTGCTTATACTCAGGAGCTGAGCTACATATGCTAAAAAAAAGGAACCACATACACATATATATCATACATGTCGAGGAGCGACAGCTATTAGAAAAAAAAGCTTATAAAAATTAAGTGCACCTGGGCCACACTGGAGAAGTGAAACTTACGTTACATATATATTTTGTCCCATAACCAATATACAAACATACATACATCTGCTTTTGCTTAAGGTTAAATTGTTTGTCTTTTTTCTATCTAGATCCCTACCTCTACCCCTGTTCATTCTAATTAAATTTATATTATTCTGTTTCCTTTATCTTCATTTTTACCTTTATACTCTATCGATAACAAAGTCGATAGTAACATCCAACAAACTATCGATAACAAAATCGATGACAAATTCGATAAAAATTTCGACACCTTAATCGATAATAATATTGGTAGCGAAATCGATTAGAAAATTGATAAAAATATCCATAACATAATCGATAAATAATCGATAACAAAATCAATAAAAAAAATAGATTAGTAAATCTAAACAAATATCGATATAAATATCGATAACAAATTCGACAAATTTTCGATAACAAAATCGATAAATAATCGATAACAATATCGATAAATAAACTACAACAATATCGATAAATAACATAATAACAAAACCGATAAAAAATCCATAACAAATCGATAATAAAATCGATAACAAAATCGATGACACAATCGATAAAGATTTCGATAGCAAAATCGACAATAATGCTGGTAGTAAAATCGATTAGAAAATCGATACAAATATCGATTAAAGTGTCGATAACAAAATATATAAAAATATCGATAACAAAATCGATAAATAATCGATAACAAATTCGATAAACCATCGATAACAGAATCAATAACAAAAATGGAAAAAGAAAATCGGTAAGAAAATCTATAAAAAATATCGATGACCATATTCATAAAAATATCGGTAACAAAACCGCTCAAAATATCGATAAGACCCGAGAATCCCGAAAATCTTTAAAATCCCAAAATAGTTCCTAGATTGAGTTGCTATGTCTCTTTCTATATATACATACATACATACATCTGCTTTTGCTTAAGGTTACATTTTTTGTTGTTTTTCTATCTAGATCCCTACCTCTACCCCTGTTGATTCTAATTACATTTATGTTATTCTGTTTTCCTTTATCTTCAATTTTACCTTTATACTCTATCGATAACAAAGTCGATAGTAACATCCAACAAAATATCGAAACAAATCATTATTATCAAATTATAGTCATTTATTGAACAATAAACTTCGCCAAAATCAGTTTTTGCTATTAAATAAACAAAAAATCATTTCGAATTTTCATTTCACCACTCATTCCTTATTTATATATCCATCAATTTTCTTAATTGATAGCTGCATTTTTTTTCTATAAAGGAACAGGATTTCAAACAAAATAGAAAAACTTACAAAAAAATCGTTATTTTTTATATTTCCCCTGTTTGATTGCTTGATTTGTCTCATCAAAAAACACCAAATTTGGAATGTTTAATCAATTTCTCAGAAATTATGGGGCCTATCAAAAAGTGATTTATACACAGTTTATGGAGAATTTTGTTAGTTTTCTTTTCCACAACAAGTAAATTACAATATCTCGACAACATTGGCACATAAAAAATTTGTTCGCTTTTCTGAATCAGCAGGTGATTCCAGAGAGGAATTGGAGAGGGGCATCCGTGGAGCAAAAAAAAACAAATTTGTCGAACAGTGTAATTAGTGTTGCTGCAAAATTGTATTTGTTAGCAATGTAATTCAATAAATCTGAGGTTGTTTAAGGCACTTCGTCTATTAAAAAAACTTTATCAGATTCCGACCACAACTACATAAACGTTTACACTTCGACACATATCTGCCACAAAATTTATTTGCCTTCTAAATAGCATCTATGTACATTTAGTACCCAAACTGAATTAGTCCTTTCAAATAAAAATTGATGCTTATGTGCTCACTGAAACTTTTCCGAACACTGTTTTGTACTTTACTTAAAAGCAAAAAGTGAACAAAGAACTATCGAACTAGAAAAAATTAGTAAACTGAACAGTAATTGCTGCAGTTCCCAAATAAATAAACTGAAGCTAATGCGCTGAATGAGCTGATGCACATACATACGGACATACTTACAAAGCTAAGAAACAAATATTTGTGCATACAAATTTAGCGCATGCAGTAGAAGGCTTATACGTACTTATTTGTATGCAGTTACACTTAATACGAGTATGTAATATAAGCCACACACCGAGGCCGCCAAATGGTCCAGTTTAATGCAGTTTTGCTCAGCAGCGAACAATTCAGCAAGCCAGCGCTTCCGTATTTGCCAGCATTTAGATGTCTGCAGTTGAATATCCGCTACCTCGCTGCTGCAACCATTTACTCAGTACGTCAGTCAAGCACATAGGCCATCAGTCAGTCTGCTCGCAGTCAGTCCGTCAGCCGTACGCTGTCTGTGCTTCATTATTATAAGGCTGCCCCCTTTTTGCTTGGCATAAATTGCAGCTGCAGCACACAGATTGCCATGTCTATCATCTGGTCGAATCAACTGCTAATCTTACAATTTTCACTATATGCTGGTTTATTTTAAGTTCTTATTTTTTGCTTATGCTTTATTTGTCTTCACTTTTTCTTTTACTTTATTTGTTTTAACTAGCTTTTCAGATGCGTCACGCAGTTCGAGTAGTTAGTAGAACGCGCATGCGCAACTTAATGCATGTGCGGATAGATAGATGCATGCAGATAGCGGCTGCTTCGTTGCGAATAGCAACACCATCAGGCGATAGAATCGGTTCTTAGCGAGTTCAATTACAGATAGCACGTCTCTTATTATTCTTTCGTTTATACGATTTTAATGTTTTTTTTGTTTTTTTTTTTGTTATTAGCTACTTTTGTCCATCTCCACTACCAGCTGGCTAACTCCTTGCCTCATTACAATGCCATTGATCGGAGATCGTATCATCAGCCAGGCATTACGTGCATTCCATCAAGTGTACACTTTGATTACCTACTGCCAATCTACACCATCCACCGCAGTCGTACTATCAATATGATCGCGCAATAATGTGCTTGTGTGTGCAGTGTTGCCGGGCTTCTGCCAGCCACTTTGCACTCACGTTAAGCATTGATCGTTTTTGTTGTTTGTATTTTGCTAAGATTGAATTTGTGTTTTGGTGGCAATACTATACACTCTACGAAGAATGCATTTGTAAACGAGGAACTCAAAACTGAGTTCAACCATTGGTTATTACCTCGCCATTTGGCCAAGCAATCGCCTAATATTAGACATCAATTAAAAGTTATAGGCCATTAGCCATTAGCCATTAGCAGTACATTTGCGGTTGGCTTACCATTAAATTTGTTATTCGATTCAATCTAGAAATATGTATTTATGCATGCTTCAAGGTGAAAATTGTTAGAAAATGAAAATAGGAATACCTTTGTGCATCACTATGTACTTATGAAAGCATTCTAGAGAATTTCTTATATGTAGGAAAAATCGTTTAGTTTGTTTCATAAATATTTGGGGTCATATTAATAAAAGCTTGTATAACTATTAACCATTCAAATATGTTTGCCCCATTGAACTATTTATAAGGTGGAGAGACTAAAAGCACAGACAAACGGCAGCGTTGGTCCGGATCAACACGTTTATTAGGAATTATCTCGGGAAGTAACTGCAGTTGATCCGGATTAAGTCCTAAAGATAATTCGGATCAAGAGAATTTTCGATGACAACACTGGTCAAAACGGCGAAAAAGCAATTAAGTGAGTAAACAATGCAAGCTGGGTTGGCATCCGCGTTAGACACAGTAGCACCTATATATTTAAATTACCTGTTAAAACTGCGTTCTGCTTTACCCCTATTTCAAACATCTTCGATAGTAAATGGAGTACCACGCCTATTTTCCAAAATTTCATATTAATCTAATTTCCTTTTATGAGATTGTTATGAGTATATACCTTGAGTAAATTAGAGTCCTTTAATTTAGAAATATCGAAGCGATAGCAAATGTTGGAATCCGGCTGCAGGTCTGGCTTTTTATGTCAATTCAATGTTATACCGAGTTTAATTATACGAATTGATACACCGATTACCGAGAAATATGCATATATAGTCATAAGTTGGAAGTGTCATGCTCATTTTCCAAAAATTTGTTTTAATCGTATTTCTCGCTAAACATTAACCGATATTTTAAAAAGGTATTGTTCATACGTATACAAATTTTTTTTGCAATACGGACGTTTTTTTATTTTTTGTTTTCGCAAACTCTTTTTAAGAAAACTTTTGGTATTCAGTTTTGTAGGCCATCAAATTTTAGTACACTATTGAAGAGGTTGGGACTTTTTTAAAAGTTTTTTCGCTGCAGTGGTTGCTCATGACCGACGCATGACCGCCAGAAAAAAATCGCCAAAAATCAAAGGGTAATTCCTCTTAATTTTTTTTGTGTCAGCTTAAATTTCAAATTTCTCTAAAATTTAATAGAGGAAACCATATATGTATGTATTGATATTCATCAATTCAGGAAAAATCTAATGTCGAGCTTTTTGGATCGATTTAAAAACGACATCTGTAATAACAGAATTTACAAATTAGGAATAGATAACGGCTGCGTTTCTTTATACATTCCGGATAAACTCATTTCACCGCCAGAATAAACAGAACGCGTTTGAAATATATGTTAACATATCATCAGGAACGTTCTAAAGAAAAAGTAAACAAAAAAGTTTATTCCAAACGTTCAGAATGAATAAAGAAATGCAGCCAACATGTCGCACGTTTAATAATAAACATAATTATTTGATCAGTTCATACAATTGGTGTTCAAACATCTTTGAACATGTGTGAATACATATATACCTGGGTCTTAAAAATACTCAAACTTAAAATTGTAATAAACATTTCTAATCCTTGAATATTCAAAGGAAAGATAAAACTTGTGCACTTGCACCAAAACTAACATACAGTCCACTGAAGAAAATATAGATAGAAGAAAATGTAATTTGTACACTTACACTTACATATATAAATTCATATGTATGTATCCAAACACAAACATACGATAAGAGTGTCAAGCGCATTCGACGCACCAAACTAGGTAATTAAATAAAAGGAACGTTCGCCAGAAACAATAAAATATTGAATCGGTTGATCCTTTATCAATTGTAAAAATATAAACACACATAAAATGCAGCGCATACGGGAAACATTAAAATGTCAATGCTGCAAAGCAACCCTTATGGTGCTAGAAATAGAAAATAACTTGCCTATCAATATTCTTTACATGCAAAGATGTAGGCACACAACCAAAATACCATAACAACCAATGCACTGGTTTCTTATTTATATATATACACACACACATATGTACATATACAATTAGTTAGGAAACATAAAGTAAGAAAACTATATAAAGAAGAAATGTTTAATAGATATTCAGAATCGTAAAGACTCTCAATAACACTCTTCTTCTTCTTCTAAAATTTATTTTGTATGCTTTACTTCCCCCCACCAGCGGTAAGGGGTAAAACATTTAATATTGAAAGTACTAACCTCTTATTTTATTAGACTCTACTCCCCCCCACCAGTGGTAAGGGGTAGAGAATTTTAGAATAAGAGTATTTGTAGTTCAAGCATTGCTGAGAATTACTTGTTACCCCCCACCCGAGGTAAGGAACAAGTGACTCACCTCTGCAACGAACAATTGGTATACCAAAAACAGATGGAAAGACACATATCTTAGCCATTTTTGAGAAATTTAGTAATCTGTCAGGCTAAGTATATTCTGCTTATCAAGCTTATTAATTGTATGTTGAAATCTCCAAAAACGTAAATTTTGAATCACATACATCTCTATGTTTATTATTAAACGAGCGATATGTAAAACAAAAGATTTTTAAAAATAAAAGCTTGCAATAAAGTAAGGAAGGGATTTTTATCCCGCTGATTTGAAAATCCCCACGGGTTTGTCGGACCTTCTCGCAATAGAAATGTAAGCGTCTATACCTGGTGTATGGTATTTATTTGAAAAAGAATGTATTTTTTCCTGGTTTTGAATAATTTACAGGTAGAGATTTTCATGTAAAGTAGTCGAATATTTTACCAGAAACATAAAACTTTAACCCTCTAGAAAAAAGTTTAACTTCCGCTATTCCATTTTAACATCTGGCAATTGCACAACCACCCAACTCCAACAAATCAAAATATTAGAACGGTGTAAAAGCGACATGCTAAAGAAAGCTAATGAAGATTTATAATATAAAGGAAAATACCTCTCTCATTTGTATGCTCTGTCGCCCATTCTTTTCCACCTACAACGAAGTAGTTTCCCTAAGAAAAAATTGGCTTTGAAGATACACAAAAGTTAAATCAGATTTAAGAAGCAACTTTTGTAGGTAAAATAAATTATTTAGTTAACGTCAACAAATTAATGTCAAGTCGGCATTTCAGGAGAAGCAAACGTTTTCAAAGCAGCAAAAAATGTGATAACAAATCGCGGTAACTTATATTTTTTACTTACAAATTTTAACAATACCATAATTTATTTAGGCTCCGCAATAAATAGTGACTACCGAAAAAACCGAGAACACAATCGATATAGTGTTAATAAACAGGAGCACACGGACAAAGGCCCATAAATACGACAAAATAATTATACCAAAAACCAAGGAGTTGGAAAGACAAAGAAAGACAATACAAAAAAGTATATTAAAAACAAAAAATAAGCCAAATTGCAGTTCAATTACATATTTACTGAACCTTAAAAGAAAACAACTGAGAAAAAGTCTATATAAAAAGAAAAACATAATTATTGCTGGAAACAAGAGCAACAGAAACGAAGAAAACATCTACTGAGCTGAAAACGTGAACAAAAAACCAAAATTGGACATAAAAACGTACAACAGTAATTACTGGTCTACTTGCAACACAACAAATTTAATACTGCAATAACAATAAGCAAGAAATAATACCAGCAACAAAACAACTTTAACGAGTACCAACATTCACATGCACCAACTCGCATCACCCTAATAGTCAGCCGGAGGTACAACATGGATAGCATGTCGTCGTCAATAGAACCGGTGCCGATGGTGCCGCGTACCGCCAATTTGCTGGCCTGCAAACAATGGTGGCGCGTCTGCTTCTTGTACGGGGACCAGCAGAAGTACTACCGACAAGTTTACAGCAAAGCGGCTGCCCAACGTCTGGCGCTCTCCACTGGCGGCGTCGGCGCGCTTGCCACTGGATTTGCAGCGGACAACGGCAACGACGACAACGAAAACGAAAACGAAAACGAGACGAATAGTGGCAAGGACAGTGGTTGTAGTGGCAGCATGCATAACGCTGACTACGATACAGTGGCCGGCGATTTTATCGAAACGCAATTAGAAGAGGCAGATGCTAACCCCACAACAGCTATAACAACTTCAACAATAACAATTGATGCGATCAGTGGCGCCGATATGGGTAAAACCCGTAATCAGGAGGTGGACAAACTGTTGACGAAGAAGAAGAAAAAGCAAAAAGGCAAAGAAAGTGACGAACAAGCGCCGCCAGTGCCACTCTTTCCCTCCAAGTATCAGGCGCACACCAATGCCGCGACGGGGTCGTCAACCACTTCATCACCGATATCTGCGACAAGTCGTGGCAAAAAGTTGCTACGCTCTTTGCGCGGTCACGTCAGTAAAGTTAGTGAGTCAACGGTGGGCGGCGGCAGGTCAGCAAAAGAGCGACATAAAAACGCGAGCGATCTGCACGGCAGCGAGGCGACTAAAGGTAATGCACGCGTCACAGTTTTGGATGATCCTTTCCTATTCGGCATAGACGCGGACCATTTGGGCGATTTGGTGCGCGGCAAGCAGTATGCTGCCAACACCACGGAAGACATTTCCAAGTATTATAGCTCTTATCTGGCGCAGGAACAGGAGCTAATGGTGGATGCTCATAACGCAACACAAGTTGATTTCGGGCAACACTTATCCACAGCACCCTCAACGCCGGAACAGTTTGGTTCACTGCAGTACGAGGGAGAGGATCCAAAGCCCGCGCTACCGCCTAAGAAGAAAAAGCAAAGTAATTATGAAGCTTTGGATAGCATATTAAAGGGGAGCACTGAGAGCGGCGGCACTTCTGAATTGCAACTAAATGAAAATGAGTTGAAACTTCTGAATCTGAGTATGCGCAATCACAGTTTGCCACGGAGCATGAAACCATTTAAAGATGTGCCAACCGATATCAGTTTTACATTTACGGAAGCCGATGGCGACGGGTCGTCACCGCCGCGTTCAACGCCGTTGCAGAAAAGTGCCACCTGTGAGCGGGATATTAATTTGGGAGCGCATCGAAGCCACAGAGACTGTAATGAGTAAGTTTTAGTAATTAAGTTATTTCAATCATAAAAACTACTTCTTTTGTGGAAATTCCAAATTCTACTTTTTATGTTTTTTAAATTAGTATCTCAACAATAGGGAACCATTCATTACACACAGGTTAAGACGTATTCCTTTTGATATTTACGGTTACGTTTATTTGCTTTTATTAAATAACCGCCATCGCTGATTTTTTTTTAGATATAGTTGGAATAAGCTTCAGTTATTCAATTCCCTATCGTGGAAACAGTGAGGACCGCGAATAAAACCTGAAAAGACGGACTTAGTGCTCTTCACTAAGAAGCACAAGATACCCGACCTCGATTCTATATCTCTAGCGAAGAGACCAAATATCTAGGTATCATACTAGATAGGAAACTAAACTGGGGGTCTAACATGGCACATAGAGTGGGAAAAGCAACGTTAGCACTATACTCTTGAATCAGGTCAATAGAAAAAAGATGGGGATGGAACCCAAAATAATACACTGACGATACACTGCTGTGGTTAGGCAAATTCTCTATCACGGCACACTGGTGTAAACTTTACGGCACACTGNACCACGGAAGACATTTCCAAGTATTATAGCTCTTATCTGGCGCAGGAACAGGAGCTAATGGTGGATGCTCATAACGCAACACAAGTTGATTTCGGGCAACACTTATCCACAGCACCCTCAACGCCGGAACAGTTTAGTTCACTGCAGTACGAGGGAGAGGATCCAAAGCCCGCGCTACCGCCTAAGAAGAAAAAGCAAAGTAATTATGAAGCTTTGGATAGCATATTAAAGGGGAGCACTGAGAGTGGCGGCACTTCTGAATTGCAACTAAATGAAAATGAGTTGAAACTTCTGAATCTGAGTATGCGCAATCGCAGTTTGCCACGGAGCATGAAACCATTTAAAGATGTGCCAACCGATATCAGTTTTACATTTACGGAAGCCGATGGCTACGGGTCGTCACCGCCGCGTTCAACGCCATTGCAGAAAAGTGCCACCTGTGAGCGAGATATTAATTTGGGAGCGCATCGAAGCCACAGAGACTGTAATGAGTAAGTTTTAGTGATTAAGTTATTTCAATCATAAAAACTACTTATTTTGTCGAAACTCCTAATTCTACTTTTTATGTTTTTTAAATTAGTATCTCAACAATAGGTAACCATTCATTACACACAGGTTAAGACGTTTTCCTTTTGATATTTACGGTTAAGTTTATTTGCTTTTATTAAATAACCGCCATCGCTGATTTTTTTTTAGATATAGTTGGAATAAGCTTCAGTTATTCAATTCCCTATCGTGGAAACAGTGAGGACCGCGAATAAAACCTGAAAAGACGGACTTAGTGCTCTTCACTAAGAAGCACAAGATACCCGACCTCGATTCTATATCTCTAGCGAAGAGACCAAATATCTAGGTATCATACTAGATAGGAAACTAAACTGGGGGTCTAACATGGCACATAGAGTGGGAAAAGCAACGTTAGCACTATACTCTTGAATCAGGTCAATAGAAAAAAGATGGGGATGGAACCCAAAATAATACACTGACTATACACTGCTGTGGTTAGGCAAATTCTCTATCACGGCACACTGGTGTGGTGGGACACCTTGGGAAAGGGGTAAACTTTAAAACTGTGGATAAGATCTAAAGGCTCGCGTCCACACTAATAGCTGGTGCGATGAAAGCAACACCATCCAAGGCACTTATGCCCTACTGAACTTTGTTCCGGTAGATCTATATGCCAAACAAAGCGCAAATTCGTATGAATAGACTAAATAAGTGGTCAAACACCAGGTATGGTCATGGTAAAATATTAACGGAGTTTCCGGAGCTTCCCGGATTGGTGGACTAGCCATGCTCGTACAAAATCGTTTACGACCCTCCTACCCTCAAGGGAAGAAAGGAAACGAGGCGCTCTAAGGAGTGGCGAGTCCGTCCATGTATACACAGATGGCTCAAAGCTCTAGGGAATGGTTGGTGGGGGTGTATACTCCGAACACCTGGGCAGCTCCCTTAGCTTCTGTCTTCCGGGCCACTGTAGCGTCTTTCAAGCGGAACTGATGGTAATAGATCGAGCCACAAAATTGGGACAACCTCCATGGTAGCCATGAAATGCCGCACATCTTTCAACGAGATGGCTGATTCATTTCGCCCAATGTCGCTATAGGTTCCCGAACACTGCGATATTGAAGGGAAGACCGATGAACTGGCGCGACTTGGCACCAAACTACCTAAGATTGCACAATTTGATAAAAAAAAAAAATATTAACGCGAGCGTTAATACTTTAAAAAGACTCGTTTTTAGCGAACTTTTCCTTTTTAAACGACAACTTATCCCTAGTTTGGATTTTACTGCCATCCTCCCCAAATTCATTGTACTAAATAAATTACTAAATACCATGCTAAAACCGGTACTTTTTTAAGAAAAAAGGCTCACGATACCACAATTTCTAAGTTATTTACAAAATTTCAGATTATAAAACTGGCATAAAAACTTCTATTGCGCAGACGTCAATCTCTTATCAACGTATATGAAGAGATCTCTTTATAAACAAATTTTCAAATGCCTGTACAATTTCAGGCTAATTTAAAATTTAGAAGCAGCTGGCATAAGTGAGTCTTCACACAGATCTTGGATAGCGGCAATCTAAATAAATAATTTTNCAGCTGGCATAAGTGAGTCTTCACACAGATCTTGGATAGCGGCAATCTAACCTATCCCATGCATTCGAAATAAATAATTTTACCAGAAAAGCAAATTGGTACTAAAAGAAAAATATGAATTCCGATCCTCGGCATGCGAACAACTTAATTTGTTGTCACTTGTTCATCGACCAAGTAACAGTTTTTTCTTCATTCTAGAAGCGCATCCGTTTCTTAAAATCGGCCACAAAAACTTGCTCAGTATCTCATGAATTTCAAAAATCGCACTTATTTGTCAAAAGTAATTTCACGCGACGCATTGTCAATTTAAATTACTCAACGCAGCAAAACACAAAGAAACCGGAGATTTGAGAAAACAATCAGCCGAACATCCAACAACCAATCAGAAAATCAATGAAACAACGAACGAATTGAGGTGAATAATGGACTGCCGCCGCTGAATGTCGACCGCATTTACTAAATTAGCCAAATGAAGATGAGAAGTGAGGTGATGAAAGCCGCAAGCTCGAGTCAAGTCTGTGCGTATTGGGAAGAAGAGTATTCGAGATGAAACAGAATAACAGCAACAGTAGTCTGAAACCGCAAAATGCAAAGTGCAAAATAAAACATTCATAAAAAAGAAGCAATTTCAGAGTGAAGACAAAAACATACAAAGCAACATAATGATTGATTACCCTTTGGTGCAATAGCAACCGCCACGCGGCATGGTGCGCAGGAGAAGGGGGAGGTAACATGAAAAAAGGTAGCTAAAGACAATGTACACAAAGTGAGCTGAGTGAGAATATCGGGTCGTTGGGCCGCGCGTTAGCTATCGGTTGCAAAATTGAAACCACAAGCAGTGTGCAAAATAAACAAACAAAAAAGTAATGTAGGAAATGACGGCCAGTCAAGCAGGCAACAAAGCGAGTGGACAGCGAACAAGACAAGCGACTGCTCGGCTGTTCAATAGGCGGAGGCCGACGCCGCCCAATGGACAGGGCCCACACGAACGCTAAACGCGGCTCCACAAAAAGCACATAGTGCACGCATTCTGCTGCACATGCGCATGTGTGTGTGCGAACATGTGTGCGTGTGTGCGTTTGCTGGCGGTTGGATTGAAATTGAAACTTGCTTTTGTTTACACACGAGAAAGACGACATGCAGTGCGAGTAACCGATCACTTGGCCGGCAATTGTTACGCATGCGCTTTTGCGAGCAGCCAAGCATAATGGGTCCGCAATGGCCACATCCTGCCGCATGAAGCCTCACTGCTTTGACTGTTATTGTTATACCCGAGCGCACTTGTGCACTAGGATAATATAACTTTGCTCGCATAACGGTTGTTTGTAACTGCCTAAAAGAATGAAAAGAGAAATTAATTAAACCATCTCTGTCTGTCCGTGCACACGATAACTTCAGCAAAAATTTAGGTATCGTCATTAGGCGTGTGGGCTGCCTTTTATTAAAGATAGATATCGAAAATGGCCAAAATCGGACGGTGACTACGCCTCCTCCCACATACGGCATTTCCGAAACAGTAAAAACTAGGATATTTCCGTAAATACTGGATACAAAGTGCTGATGTATGGTAAAAAGAATTGTGGCATTGAAGAAGACAGTTCCTATATTTTTGGAAAATGGGCGTAGCCATGCCCACTTATTATGATCTCTCCTATCTCAGTAGCCGCTTTACCCACCAAACTCGGCATAAACAATGCTTAGATTTTAACTCAAGCTTTCTATACAGTTCAATGCGATCGTGAATGTGAATCCATGGTGAATTTTTTCAATTCACAAAGGTAAGGAAGTTCATTTGCATTCTTTTGCACGTTTACGCACATCTGTCAAGTTGAGTCTATATTCAACCAAATCAGGTACGTAATTCGAATTGTGCCGAGGTGAATAGGTAAACTTGTCGTTCGAAAGACTAATTGAAAGATCTGCTAACTAGGAGGTCTTAGCTTTATGCTATTCGCCTTTTAAATAAATAAATAAAATAAATTTTTTAAAAACTAAATAAAATAAAAAATTTAATTTTTAAAACAGAATCTGAAAATTGGAAAAAAAATTTACTAAAAGAAAAAAAACAAAAAAAAACAAGATCCTAAACCTTAAAGGAAATTAAAAAATTTATTTTTCTTAAAAAAAAAAATTAAAAGTACATACATGAAATTAAAAATAGAAAAGCAAATTATGTAAACTAAAAAAGGGAAAAATTAATAAAATAGATTTCTAAAAATTAAAGAAAATTAAAAATGTATTTTTATTTTTAAACAAAATTTAAAAAATTTGAAAAATAAGTAAATTAGAAAAGAAAAAACAAACATACAATTAGTTTCTAAAAATTAAATTAAGTGAAAAAATAAATATTTTTTCTTAAGACAGTAAAATCTAAAAATCAAATTAAGAAAAAAGTTTGATTTTAGAAAATAAAAAAAATCCGCCTTCCCTCAAAATAGCGTTTCACCACGATTGGTGAATAAGAGAAGTTTTTTCTAAAACTTTTGTGCTAGAATAAAAAAAGTTTTTCGAGCTATCTTGCCATCTGTCTTTCATTTGTCTTACGAAAGATTTTCTACTATCTTAGCCAGAATTGCCCTGAAAGAAACCTGTTGAACATTTTTGAAATAAGACTAGAACCTCGCTCACCTCTAATGTAACTGTAATTTACAGAAATACGAAAACTACTATAAATCAGTAATTAGCGAGGTTACTTCTATCGATTTTTGCAAAAATCTCTTATCAATAAATTACGCTAATTTACTGTAAGGTAATACCTACAAAAATCTCTTAAAGAGAAATAAAACAATTGACGTGGCACTGCTCACCTACGAATGCATAAATGTATATCGTTGTTTATCGATTCCTACCAAACTTGGTCCAATCATTTCTTCGTGTCTAATTAAGCATATTATCGAAACTGTATGATATCTTATCATGTAGTTTACATAAAGATTAAAAAACGTTGTTAAATACGTGTGCCGGGTATTAAAGTTCGGTATCGCCCAAACTTATACTTCTTTACTTACATATTTTTTTTTTATAATATTTTGTTGCTTTGCATTGTTACGCATGCGCAGTTCATGTTACCCGATTTCGTAACTGATCGCACACTTTGCCAGTTCTTGTCTAACTTCTCGTCGCGCTACTTCTCTGCAAGACGGCTAAGTGATTTAGATGCATTTTTTCACTTTAACGTGCCTTTAAAAACATTTCTTTATTACTTATTTTCCTAGCAGTATTTCTTCATTTTGCGCTTTTGTTCATTGACAGGCATCAGCTAACTGCAGCAAGCGGCAAAATATGAGTGCCGGAAAGCATACATATGTTTGTATATATGTACATATACTTACAATTAAAGTATTGTGCAAATATTAGGCAGCTATTATGAGGAATGTGCTGAAGAGAACTGCTACTTCTAAATACTATTTTGCGCCTAGGCAACACATAGACACTTAGTTTTCTCTTTTAACGTATTTTACGGCTGTGAAACGCTTGTTTAGCATATTCCATTTTAGCCATCGTCATGGCTAACAGAGGGTATACACGAATGATATGCCAAATCGGTCGCTTTGCTTTAAAAAGTCCATTACATCTTTGCTGAAGACCAAGTAAACTACTCCTGCCTGAGATTGGCCACTCGGTTCGCCTCCTTTTGGTATAATGAAAGCGGGCTCTCGCCGGCACTGGTGAGTCGTTGACAGCGAGCTGCTTCCTCATACACATGCCTTGAAAGCGAATGATCCTCCTTCGAGTTGGAATAAGAACTGTTTCGTACGACCTCACCGCCTTCCTTCAGTATGCGCTCCTGATAGTTGGAATAGGAGACTTTAATTAATATTTGGGTCCTACAATCCGTGTCCTTACAACAAGTACTGCTTTTCGTTATCTTAAAGCTTAAACAGACGGCAGCTTTGACTTAATCTGAATCAACTGCAGTTAATTTCCGAGTTGATCCGGATCAACGCTACCGTCTGTTTATGCTTTTAGAGAGTACTAAGAACATTGGAACAATAATTCATTACCACCAGCGTCTTGCCAATGATGGAATGCTAAACTTAGGCAATAGAGGGTGCTGCATACTAAAGTAATTAAAATATTTTAAACACTAAACGTCTGAAGAGAAGAAAGAAGAATTGATAATTTTTGCTTTTTGGTTTGAAAAACTGAAAATATAAGGATTCTTAAAAACTTACTCCGGACTTTTTCCAAACTTCTCGGAAGTCTTCTTAATTTAAAATTTGCGATTTTTTAAAGAGTCTTGGGGTTACTTTGAAACTTTTTATGTTGTCATACATTTTTTTGGGGATTTTACGGAATTTTTCGGGGCTGCAGGAGTTTTGGGACTATATCGGTATTGTCAGGCCTTCGCGGTGTTAGTTGTCATACAGTATTTAGTGAAGCCGTAAATATAACGCAGCATTTCGTTAGGTTAAAATAACTAACTTCTTATATACTTATCAGGCCTTCGCGGGGTTAGTTGTCATACAGTATTTAGTAAAGCCGTAAATATAACGCGGCATTTCGTTAGGTTAAAATAACTAACTTCTTATATACTCGGTGCGTCCTAGCGTTCTCAAATGGCCCTTATATGCCGGGACGTCCCATATTTTGCATTAAATTTGAAATTTTCCGCCGGGACAAGTTTTTTCCGTATTTTCGTCAATTTCATTATTCTTTTCAACATGTAAACTTCTACTCAACATGGTCATGGTTTAGCGCGGCTATTCTACTCCGGACAACATGTTAACCATTTCTTTATTAACTATCATACAGTGATTATTTTGTGGACGCGAAATTGATCGATCCTTCAAGTGGTTTTGGTTAATTACACCAGGCTGAGGTTCAAATACCTAATCGGCTAAATCACGCAAAATAATCTCTTGTGGCACTAATCATAATTTTTGAAACTGGGGAGAGTTCTTGCCCTTCTGTAACCCGCAAGAGAAAACTGAAGTAACCAGATTCTCTGAAACGCATATTTATCGAGAGTTTAAAATACTTAACCATTCCCTCAGTTCTCCCGCCAGGATTTTTTAAGCTTTCCAGCATTTTAAAACCATACAAAATTAAAAATAAAGAAATTAAATTGTTCAAAATTGGTGAAAATGAGAATGCCTGTGTGAGATTAAGTTTTACATTTTAAAATTGCTCAATGTAAAATTTTAAAAATCTTTCCGTGCAAATATGTACATAGAATGGTTCTTAAATCTGAAATGTTTGTGCAAATTTTCAGATCCAGAACCTTAATTTGAAAGTAAACTGTCTCTGTACGATTATATATAGATATATATATAGATTTATAATACAAATGGAACCACATTTGCCTCAGAAAAAGACATCGGAATAAACCATGTAAGAAATCTTATTTATGGGTATCTGTGCAAAGGCAAAAGCAACATGTTAGCGATGTTGTTATTGATAGTGGGTATGAATGTATGAATATGCATCAACGTCGTGTATGTACAGAGTAGGGATGTTGCGAATGTGAAATTTAAGACATCCGCGGATGCGAATGCGGATGCGGATGTTTAAAAGCTAACATCGCTAACTAGCGATGCATCCAGTTTTTCAAAAGACCTTTGACAAATAATATTCGATATTTACATAATTTTTACCTAATTAAAGGTAATCTTTTATCGCGCAAATAGTCGACTCACTCTATAGCCAACCGTTGAACATTTTGCTGGAAATACATACTATTACCTTACTCTTTGACTTTAAATTACGAAAGAAGGGGACGTAGGGGGACAGTCTTAACGTAGCATCTCCACAGATAAAAAAATGTTGGCTAAAATTTTTTGTTTCATCAGTTCACTTGCACAATATTCGCATTCGCAAAAGCTCCGCATTGATTACTGCGAATGCGAATGTTAAAATTTATGCGGAAGTTCCGCGGTTGCGAATGCGAATGCGAATATTCGCAACAACCCTGGTACAGAGACAAAGGTAACAAATTCTTTGCAGATATTCCGCTGTATTGCTGCCTACATGCACACGAACGTAGCAATGCTTTGAACGATATGGAACAAATACAAAAATAAATAATAATAATAAATAATAAATGGAACAATTTTTCATTCTCTTATGTTCCGCTGAGACGCTGGTAAAAATTTTTAAATCGTTCGACGCAAATATTTCGAAAATGGTTCAATGAATTTTAAATCCGAAAAGTTTGTGCAAAGTTTCCGAGCGAGCACTTTAATTTGATGTATAATTTGTCTCTGTACGACTTGCAGATTGCTGGAAATAAGCGCCTTGTTTCAGAATAATATATGTATAGACTCAAATTTGTTTATGCCAAATGTTACTCATACGCCATGAATGACTATTTACGATTAGGCCGTGTATGGTATGGCGTATGAGTAACATTATTTCTTGCTCCTATTTCATTTAATTTCATTAAACTTGTTTATTTATCCAGAGATTTGCATCGTTAGTAGCTTGATTTTTTGGCAAAAGAACCGGCTTTAATACAAGTTAAACAAATTACAAAAGATCTGTTATATTTTTATTTCCCTCCTTCTTAAAATTTGCATTTTTTTCTTAAAACATGAAAATATCTTTCGAAAAAGACCTGGTCTGGAAAAACGGAATACAGATCCGTAATCTACGATTCAATATTAAATTCAAGTGTTTCAGCGTTATTTTGTGTCATTTCAAAACTTGAGATTTTCCCTACAGTGTTTTTTGTGTTCGGTGAATCAAATTACAAATAAGTTCTATTTTTTATTTGTCCATCAAATCACAAATAAATTTAATTTCTTATTTGGTTGACAAATAAAATCACAAATAAAATTTTTTTTAAATTTGGTCGATGAATCAAATCACAAATCATAAATATTTCTTAATAGCGGATTTAAAATCAAAAAGGATTTTGGATTACGGTCCACTGGTCCCTTGATGAACATGCAGCTAAGATAGGCTACTCGTACAACCCTCGGTGTCGTAACTATAACCTCGAAAAAAGTAGGGAAACTGTCTTAATCGTGGATTTTAACCAAACTATCCCTTTTCATGACCTCCTTAAGAGGTCTTCTGTTTTTGTTATCTCGCTGCGCGGCCAGATATTCCTTGCAGTTTTGCAGATTTGTAGATTGTTCTATTG
Source organism: Rhagoletis zephyria (assembly GCF_001687245.7). NCBI lineage: Eukaryota > Metazoa > Arthropoda > Insecta > Diptera > Tephritidae > Rhagoletis > Rhagoletis zephyria. The sequence continues at coordinate 6,688 of NW_016160079.1, read as the reverse complement.
TGACTCGGCCATTCTTGCGAATTGCAAGCGTATTTCCCTCTTGATTAGTCTGAGTGGACGGCTTATTGTCTCAACTTAGCCAATTCGTCAGCCCTTTCGTTTCCGCATATATTTCTAGGGCCGGAAATCCAGAATAATAAGATACCTATACCTCTTTCACATTTTCTTATTAAAGCCCTTTCAATCCCCAATAATGCCACAGGAAAAAAACTAGAAAAGTTAGGTAATCGGAAGAGGAGAGAGATATCCACAATTTCAAAGATATCCCCGCACCCACAACGCAATTTCAGCCCGTCAATATAGATGCTAGCAGCATCTCTTCGATTACCTAGCCAGTAGTTTTTTTAAGGTTGTCTTATTTTTACTGCACATATTTTCTGTTGATACATAAATAACTATTCTTACGTTTCTTCTCTTTCTAGGTAAGTTTCAGAGTTAGTTATGAAAGCTAATATAAATGAACTGCATTTACGTAAGTACGTATAATCAAGAAGATACTAAATATAATAACATATCAATTAATTAAGGCTCTAAACAATGTATTGCTTATACTTTGTTTTTTAATCATATTTTGCACAATACTGTGAAAATCAACATATTCAGCAACGGGGTGTTAGTGTCGCACACACACCTCAACGTGCCAACATACTCAACTCAATCAGTGCGGTGCCTGCGCATTTTGTGGCGAGTAACTTGAGCCGTCTCATTGCTTTATTTCGCAGGCATTTGTTAACCAATTTTTTCTTACTCCATTTTTTGTTCAACACATATCCGTACTTTAACCTCTCGGTTTTGTAGTTTCTGTTTCAATTTTTTTTTTTAATTTTTTTTTGCGCATACTGCTGGAGTCCTTAAATTTGCTCCTCTGTCGTAGCAAACACTGCTCTTCTCTTTTTCATTGTGTTTCCTCTAATATTGGCACATTGACAGTTCGGTTGTTTTGTGCTCGAGCATAATTCACAAATCAGCGCACTAAACCAGCCTATCGACTAATCTTTCTGACCATTGGTTGCTGGAATTCGCCAGCTTACATAAATCGTATTTGATATTCGCTCTTGGTCACATGATTTTGCATAATGCAAAAATGTAAATTTCCACTTTAAATCGTTTGCCTTTGACAGCGTTGAAGAGCCGAAGTGAATATTCTTATTACAGATGTATGTACGTACATATGTGCATAAAATTTACGTATATATGTACGTGCATTATTGTTGTTGAACCACAACGCTCACTAAAATTAATTGTATCAGGATCCTATGAGAAATAAAAGTGAATCTAGATTGTCTATGTATTTTTAGTGTGTTATTCTAAATCAGCAGCACAGTGAATAGAAAGATGTGAATAGTAGGATGGAAGGACATTTAGGTACGCTCTAGTTCGAAAGAATTTTGCAGTTACACTAATTTTTGTATTTCCCATGTCTTAATTCAGCCCAATTTTAAAAGGAGATATATCGTATTGAGAGCTTGAGTTCTCTTTAACATCATACAAAAATTAATTACGTAAAAAAATATTTCATTTTAAAGTTATTGAATTCGAATTCAGCCGGGTAGATGATGAGATGTTTGATTTTACTTGCTGAAGGAGCTAATTTAGGGCAACATGATGTCTTAGGTATGTATAAAACTTAAAAATATCTTTTCAAATATATGTAGCCTTTATAATAAACACAAAAAATGTTATCAACAAAACTCGATTTTGGTATCTTTAAGACTCTGCAAGGTCGAAAATTTGATCATTTCTTGGAGTTACTAAAACCTTTCTGGGAAATTATAAGTCAAGTAACTTACTCCAAAAAAGTAAGGACATGCAGAAGAGCTGTGAGGCCTCCACTACCATCTTGGCTGGATTCTGTAGCGAAAAACAAGAGAAGCGGTTTCACCAGGACCCAATAACTATGGAAGATAAGTACCAAGGCTGATGGGATTGCCATATGGTGGCCAACTACTACTGAAGGATGCAGAGTTATTCTTCTGCTACAACTATTTCACAAAATTGGTGAACAATGTAGTGTTTTGTTTTCTGTACAATTTAAAATCTAGAAAACTAGAGGCGGGAAATTAACATCTTTTCTATTTATGTAATCAGTATAAGGTCCAAGCTTGGCACTAAAGCCATTGCTGATCAGTGTACTTGTCACTAGTCCAGCGGTAAAAAAGTATTGTGTTGTTAGGGTTTACGACAAAGAAAATTTAATCTTTTTTTTAAACCCTTGTAGTGTATTGAAGTGTTATTATAAATTAGTAAGTTTGAAGCAACAACAAAACCGACTTCAATTCTCATATAAAAATTTAAGATTATCGTTAATTTCTTCATGATGCGATGATCGGATTTGAACCAATTTAATATGGGACCACCAGTGAGATAACACCTTTCCTTCAAAGAATTAAGAATTATAGAAATCGGTTAACGTAGTCCAAAGTTATGTATATTTATATATAAAAAAAAAATAATAATAAAAAATAAATATTCCGACGTATTGATAACCTTTCTCCTTTTTGTGAAGTCGGTTAATGCAGAAAACGGCATGAGATTTAAATTTTTCTTATTATTGCAGTGAACAAAGACTTTCCTACATTTTTATACCTTTCATGATCATGAAATAGTATTATAACTTTGGTCCGATGTTTGTAAGTACCAGAATAAAAAGAGATAGACCCATTAAAATGTATACTTATATGATCAGAACGTCGAGCTGAGTCGACTGAGCCATGTCCGTCTGTCCGTCTGTCTGTCTGTCCGTCTGTTTGCATGCAATCTAGTCTCTCAGTTTTCGAGATATCCTGATGAAATTTGGTAAGTGGGTTTTTTTTTTATATTGTATTAATCATTTGTCGGAACCGGAAGAATCGGACCACTATAACATATAGCTCCCATACAACTGATTGTTCAAATTTAGACTTTTCGTTATAACTCCTCCATTTATGCAGCTAAGAACATGAAATTTTGCAATACTTCCACCCATTATCAACAGAAAGCTTAGAGTGAAAATTACAAAGATCGGGTCACTGTAACCTATAGCTCCCATACTACTGATTGTTCAGATATGAGATTTATCGTTATATCTCCTCCATTTAAGTAGCTAGTAACATGAAATTTTGCACTGTTGTCCCTCATTATCAAAATAATACTTTCAGTGAAAATGGCGAAGATCGGGTTGCTATAACCTATAACCTCCATACAACTGATTATTCAGATATGATATTTTTTGCCATAGCTCCTCCATTTATGCAACTAGGAACATGAAATTTCGCACCATTCTACTCATTACTAACAGAATACTTACAGTGAAAATTACAAAGATCGGATGACTATAACATATATCTCCCATACAACTGATTTTTCAGATATGAGAATTTTCGTTATAACTCCTCCATTTATGCAGTTGGGAATATGAAATTTCGCACTATTTCCACCCATCATCAAAAGAATACAGTGAAAATGGTGAAGATTTGGTCGCTATAACCTATCGCCTCCATAAAACTGATTGTTCAGATATGAGATTTTTTGTTATAAATTATCCATTTATGCAGCAAGAAACATTAATTTCGCACTATTTTCACTCATTATCAGTAGAAAGTTTACAGTAAAATGAACAAAGATCCGGTCGCTATAACCTATTTATTGCCTCCATACCACAGATTGTTCAGATACCAGTTTGTCGATATATCTCCTTTATGTTGGAAGCTAAACCCCTTTAAATTGTGTTACCGGTTTACATACCGATCACACAGCAGTGAAAATCACTCAGATTGGTGCTATATAAGGTATATCTTTCATAACTTTGATTGTTTAGATATAATTTTTTATATATGTATCTCCTCTATCTAAGTATGTATGCCGTGAATATATACATTTTTTCAAATGCAGTAATCTGTTAAAGTAATATTTTCAGATATTCATGAAAGGTATGAAGCCTTCAGCATAGCCGAAGACAGCGCTGCTCTTACTTGTTTACATTTCGGTTTAAAATAAAAAAAAATGTGGTAAAACCATTTTATCAAATTTTTCGTCGACTATGACATTTTATTTTATCGTGGTCTACTTTTAAACTTTTGCATTTCCAATGCCGTTGGGTTGATCAGTTTTAGCCCTTAGGAATTAGTGTTTATCGCTTTTGTGGTATCTAACTATCTACTTCACTATGCACTTCTCAAAGACTCAGGCCATTCGCAATCGCCCCACAATATAAAACGCAAATTATCCCCTAAACCTGCCCGGCCAACGCCAAAAAGATAACACTGTACAATGATTATGGCGACTGTCTAAAAATAAGCACAAGCTCTCTAATCGAATTAGCAATCGACTACTAAAAATCCGCTTAAAAAGTGGAAGTTGCCTACAAAGCATTTCCTGTTCAATGGTGCTATCCCTATTAACAAGTCTTTATTTTCTCCTATAGCCAAAAGAAATACGGCACAAAAATTTCTGTTTCCTGCACTACTTTTTTCCTTTTTCAAAAGCAGTGCCAGAAAAGTAGGGCTTTCCCTAAGCCCCAGGACAGCACATTATGAATAACACTAAGCTGGAGTATTCACCCGTAGCCGAACTTTCCAGAGCATGAGACTATGGTATTTTTCAATTTTTTTCGATAAGGTCGCTGTAACCTATTCGTAGTTACAGAATAAGCTTGTCACAAAGGCAAGTCACGTTGCTCCGAAAAGTTTTTTTCTTTCGAGGGGCTGCATCTATTGAAACAAAAATGTTTTCACTTGCTTTTTAGAAGTTACTCGGATCAGACTTGAATCATGATTTTTACCATGTTGTAGTTAGGCAAGTACTTAACCTCGGCGGTCGTATTTCCAAGCCTAAGCTTTATGGCTTTTCATAGAAGACATTGAGATATGTTTACTCCTTCTTGTTTCTCGGTTAGTAAAACTATAGCAAAACTTGCATATTTAGATCGCTCTTCACTGAGCTCTTTACACGTGATGCTTCGGAGTTGAAAGCCTGCTACACATTTCAACTACCCACCACGAGTATTTTAAAAAGTGGCAAACTCCTCTCCAACGCTGAAAACCAAAGCTGATAGCAAACTCTATTGATCTACCCCATTCATATTTCACAGAACCTATAACTAGAATTATATTCACATATACTTAAGTATGCACATACTCCACAAAGAAAACTCCATAAAGAAAAGAAAAATAATTCGCTTTGATCTCATTTTCTATTACCATTCTCGTGTCATATTTATATCAGCGCCACCGTATGACAATCAGCATTTCCTAGAGCACAGCGGTAATGCCATTTAAATTAATGCAAAATGCGTGCATTCGAAAGTTAGCCAAGCTAGACAGTAAACAATACATTGCTGCTGCTCCGCCATATAAGGAAGGAATAATGCTAGAATGAAAAGATTTAGACTCTGCAGGCGGCTTTTTGAACTGAATTCATATTAAATTATGCATTGGAGGTTTGGATAAACTGAATTATGATTTCGATGCTACTTAACAGGGTATCACAGGCTGTCTACCTTTCATTTTTCATGAGCGTTCGATATGCAAAATAAAAACGCTTCATATTTAGGACAGTAGTGAAAGAGCATAAAGTCAAGCATAGACTAGGTGGGTTTTTCGGCAAATATCTAAGTTCGCAGCAGACTACACAGCCTAGGATGAGTAAAAACATGTTTGATTTAGTTTAAAACAATAACATGGACAAAAGATATGCGCTTTGCTCTGTTTACTTCCTTGCAACAAAAGACTTAAGCGAGCAACTTGAATGCAATTTAATGAGGAAAGAATGTACGCAAAACGATATAAATAAGTATGTGCATATTTACTGCATTCAACGAGCAAAGGCTTCTGGCACTAATATCTAACTGTACCTTGGCCACTTACATTCCAAAGCTAACAATTAAAACTAAAAAATGTGAATCTTAATTTGTTTAAATTTTCTTGGAAATCGTAAAGCAAACCCGAGGCACACCCTCATTCCAGCGCGTGTACACCACATTCATGGCAACTTGAAGAGCATGAGGCACCAAATTGTACTTAGTTAGAAAATACAATAGCAATAAAAATGTGAAAATAGCTGCAAACAAGCGTTGTAGTCATATAAAAGTCATAGACGAATGCTAATACTGACCAGAGCCAGTTGTTAAATGCTTCAGACACATTTATTGCGCAATTACACAGAAGTTCTTTTGTTTCCTATACTCTTTTTTATTTTCTTAAGTTGCAGAAGCTGATGATTGCTCTGACGGAGCTAACGAGTGTATCATCGGCAGTCATGTTTTATGAGTTTCATGTTCTGCATAATAATTGCCTTTTATAAGTCTATGTACGTGTAGTAGGGTTGCAGGCAATCATAATAAGTGCTTTAGTGCTGGTTAGTGATCTTCTAAACGCTCTACTGGCAGTCTCATTTTATGATACGTTTCACATGATTGCAGTGATAATTTTTTGTTTGAGGCGACTTTTAAAAAATTAAAATAATTTTCACAAGTTTACGCTTGCAATGCATAGACTATGCTCTGAAATCCTTTGATTGCGAAATTGTGGTAATTTTCATGTAATATTTCAGTTTGATTGGAAATTTTTGTAAAATATGGAAAATAAGAAATATCGTTCCGGCTCCTCAATATGCATTTTGTTAAAAAATTTAAAAACCTGGCTATGTTTATTAAGTATAAATTGGTGACTGACGCTTCCTAAAATATTTACTTATTCTGATCAGTCTAATT
>NW_016160078.1:37113-71000 GCF_001687245.7 Rhagoletis zephyria | reverse complement strand
AATCGTATCGGTGCTTAAAATTGTGTAAACACTCTAAAATTCTAAACTTCTGCATAGAAAATTTTTGGCTCGAATTTTCGTCTATTAAGTATTTGTTGGGTAATTTTAAGTTTGCTATTTACGACTGCACCTTAGTTGTATGAAGAAAATTTTTTGTTAAGCTAAAAGCAAGACTCCCCTAGAAATGTTCCTTTGGTCATAAAAACGTGCCCTGCGAAGAATCTAACAACGGAAAGACGTGCCTCAAAGGCCCTAAAGTTTAGCACAAAGTGGTCAAAATTGCCTATAAGTCAATGGGAGATTTAATATATTTTAATGGCACTTGATGTAGTTGTTTAGTTCGTGACTAGTTGGAGAGTATTTTGGGACCAGTTGAGGCTTGGTTTGGGACCCGTTTGGGACTATATACAAATTTGTTTTCGCACTCATAATTATTACCAAAAGACTTTTATAATATAAGTCTCAAAATAAAAGTCTTTGAAGACTTGAAAATATTTATCTCAATGATAATTATTATGACAAGACTTTTATAAAATAAGTCTCTAAATAAAAGTCTTTGAAGACTTGCAAATATTTATCTCGCTTATAATTATTATGAAAAGACTTCTATTATATAAGTCTTAAAATAATAGTTATCGGTGACTTAAAAAAATTTGCTCACACATAATTACTATCAAAAGACTTTTATAATCCTTATGAAAATTTTGATGATTTTTTTTTTAAAACTCCACCATGAAATAATTATTATTCTGGGTCTTTGGGTGATAGATAGCGATTGCAATGCCGAATGCAATATCGATAACGATGCCATTCGAATTGTGTGCACACTCTTAGCGCTAGCAAATCGTTGGGCAGTAATTTACATAAATAATACGACGATGCACAATTTTTGGAAATTTATTTTTCATCACTTTTTTGCTGTCACTATTTATGAGGCACACACTTCCTTCTATAATTTATAGTGTGCTCTTGTTGTGCAATAAGTCCGAACGCAATCAATATATCGGCGTTAAGTAATTAAACTCCCCTTTTTACATAAATTTGTATGCCTCGACTCAGTCGTACGTACACACCTAAATACTTACAAACACATACTTATGCGCATACTTTCCATGCGTTATTAAAAAGTGGAATTCGAAAAACAAAAGCAGAACTAGCGCACGCAATCTACAACGGACAACCACTACGATTCATTCATACATTGAATGCACACTACCCTGTAGAAAAAAAACTAACAACTGATAAAAAATAACCAGCTTGTAGTTAGCTTTTTTTTGCAGGATTTCGATAAATACCTCACTATGGCAAAACCAACTTGAAGTGAGTGTTGTAAAGTCATGCAGGAGTCAACCAGACGTAATCGGGATTTTTTTTTTTCCTTGAAACAAGCCATAACCGCACGCACCTCGGTTGTTGCAAATTAGGCTGCATGAGCGAATCAATGTTAAAGTATCTTTTGTGGCAAACCATGTCCTCTAAAACCGTACACAACTTGCAATACAGCGGTTTTAAATCAGGACTGCCAGACGGTCCTTCTTCAGAGGAAATGAATGCTCCCAAATTGTTTTGGAGCCAGGTTTGTTCGTTTTACCTTTACGGACCGGCGCAGAATCTTGCTGGAAAGTCCATGATTGGTTGTAACAAAGAATTGTCCATAGAAAAGTAGTTAATTTCTTCAAAGAAAATAAACCGCTAAATGTGAATACCAGCTGAATTCAAATCGGCTTTAAGTTATTTGAAAGTTACTTTCATTTCCTGCTGGGTATCGACCCTTCTTCCAATCGCTGCTCAGCCAGCAGCTGCTTGTTCTACACTGACTGCAATACAAGACATGCAAATATATTACAATTAACCATATGTTTTCCTAGAAAGCTAATCGTTGAAGTTGCATGCAATGCAATGAATCAACCAAACGAACATACAATATTTCTAGCGATCAAACTGTATATGTGCGTATGTATGTATCTATATGTATTTACATGCACGTATGGACAATATGTGCATACATATGTATATGTATATGTATACTTATAGTACATGAAGGTATGTTGCAACTTATGCAACAACCACAAGGTGTAGCGAATGTTGCATGCAAAGCCCATGCACCCAATCGCCAGTTTCTTACATTTCGCCGACTGCAGCCCATGAAATTGAAATCAGGCAAGGCATTCCTTCGGGGAAAATCCCGTATAGCGTAAGATTATATGTAAGTATATTTTGTTGTCGATGCGTGCTAAGGGTGGTGAAGCTTTATAGTAAATATACTCTTACAAATACAAATACGAATTTCTTATGGGCAACCAAAGTATACGAGCGTGGAAGGTGTGGTGTGGTTATGCTCCAATGGCAAACCGTTAGTGTGGAAAATCTGTTATGCGGTTTGTTAAGCACGTGTAGAATGCATAGACGTTTAAAATCAATTTGGTAAAGATTCCAATGGAGTAGGTTGTTAAACTCTCTGAAGTTTCTATTACTAACTGCATTCTATTTTGAACGATGTGAGTACATACTAAGTGGTACCAGGTTATTGACAAGAAAGTGTTCCTATTTTATTTATTTTGTTGTTATAATATTCGAGAGAAAGAAATAATTAAATTTTTAAAGTTGATATAGCTATTAGCGATGAGCGCGGGAAATTGGTAGGGACGTGGCCTACGGTACTTACTAATTTTAAATTGGCGGAATTGGCGATATCGGGATGGCCTTTAAAAGCTTTCAGACGGAACGGGATGAAATCCTTTCTCGATACTCCCGCTAAAACCCACAACTTACAAACAATTCAAAAAGCTTCGTTAAAAATGTGATATGAAATTAGCACTTTTTAATGTTACATCTCTAATAACTACTTATAATCTTCGCATTAAAGCTTAAAGTTTAAAATTTATTTGCTTTCGTGGTCAAACGAATGTGCGCAAAGATTTTTTGCAGAAACATTAACTTTTCGTAGATTTAGATACAATACAACACTTAAAACACCGTTGTGAATAGCCCAATTGTGTAGGGTAGGTTAGGTTAGAGAGCGTTGCAAATTCTTAGGAGTTCCTTTTACACCATGAGAACATTTGGCGTTTTCATTTCTTTTGCGATTATGCTTCCAATCAGAAGATTAGTCAGTCGAAATTCACAATGACTGGCGATTACCCGGGCAAATCAAAGCCCTCAGCAGCGCCATCCATTGTTTTTTTTTATTTTATTTTTTTTTTTTTTTTTTTTTGAGTTTGCGTATATTTATTGCAAGTCCCGAATATTTCAAAAATTTTAAAGATCTCCTTTTTTGGGGTATTTTTGGAAATTTGTTCTTAATTAGTTAGGACTTTTTGAAACCTACTCAAGAATTAGCGCAATATTTTTACGAGATTTTGCAGTACTTTTTGGTATATTTTCCAAAATATGGCGGAAAAAGTTTGTCTGTCTGTAGATTTCAAGAAAAACTAAAAATTCATGCAAAATCACGCAATGGAGAAGAAATTTTCTTCTATCAAAATTTTTTAAATCAGTAAGTATTTATAGTAGGGCTGTGCGATTATTCGATTACTCGAGCAAGTTGGTTAATCAATTATTCGGTTAATCAATTAATCGAGTAATCAAGATTTTGATTGCTCAAAACGATGATTAATCGAGTTACTTGAAATATTATTTTCGTTTTTACATTCTGTATATGAAAAAAATTTTTCGTTTTAATTTTTAAAAACAGAAACGTGGTTTTCAAAGTATCAAGGAACTTCAACTACTTTATAAAGTAAAGAGTTGAAATGTTGATTACTCATTTTACTCGAAATGTTGATTAATCATAAAGCAACTTACGCAAATATTTTTTTTTTGGTTAATCAAAAATCTTGCTTACTCGAGTAACTGAACCTTTGAGTAATCACAATTTCCAATTAATCGAATAATTAAGTTATTTACTTTATGATTAATTAAAATTTTGAGTAATCAATTAATCGCACAGCCCTAATTTATAGCCACAGCAAAGTACTTTCCAAGCAGCAGAAATAAAGAAAAATATTTGTTGTGATTTTTTTTTTTCTGAGAACTGCAATGGGCCTTAAAGTGGAAAAAAAGATAAGGAAATATTAAAAATCCCTTCCACCAAATAATCAATTTGAGTAGTTTTGCTTCTAAATTTAAAAATGCTGCATCGACACCAAGCCAAGTTCAAGCGAGAATATAAATTACAGCTTCACCTGAACGTACTACTTAACCGCCTACACTTCGTTTTTGGCAGATAGCAAAATTCCCGGAAAGCACTTTAATTAATTTACTTTTAATTGGCATAAAAGTAAGCGCCAATACTTACATATATAGGTAATATTGAAAGCTTTCTCATTCTCCATGTTGAATATTACAATATTATTTTACCGGCTACCTGCTGGCACACCCGCACAACGGAAATGATAAATAAATTAGAAGTAGGTATTTATTTTTGTAATCAAGCGCACAAGCGAAGATATGTTAATTTACTCAAGTCGTTGACGATGATGCGCGGCATGTCAGATATGCAAACAAATGCCCGCCAACTCGCACAAATGAAAGCACATAACCAACGTAATAGACACACAAATCCGAAAATAGCTAAACTAATATTTTTGTGTGTTTTTTTTTTTTTTGCATTCTTTCACTCTTGCTGCCTTGCGTTTTACTGCCGCATTTAGTGGCAATTAAAAGTCGAGTGAAAATAAATAAAATGTCATAGAATATCCGTCAAAGTGACAATAGTAAGGAGAGCGAGAAGTGAGCGAAACATAAAAATAAAAGCATACAAATTGACGCTGGAAATGGAAAGCCCATTTGGGACAACTTTCATTCATTTTTGACGTTGTCATCATTTATTTGGTTTCCGCCTTTAGGTAATCTTTTTGTATGTGTGTATGTATGTACAATGAAGCCGCCTATGTACCTTCCAATTGAAAGCACTAGCGAATTTAAGCGCCGGCATACATTCGTACACACACACGCACACACACACACATTTAAACAATAACTCTGGCTGTAACCGCATTTTAATGCAGGTGTACTTGCGTTGCTGGCAGGTGATATAACCATTAAGAAAAAAACACATAAATATGTAATAAAAAGCATAAATACTTAACTGTAGTAAAAATAACACAAAAATATCTATTATTTAGCAGAGCGTTAAGCAATCACACAGAAGTGATGAAACAACTCCACACTAATGATTGAGTTATCGGCATGAAACTTGGTTACGAATTATGCACCACCGAGTATTTGCAACGCTTCAAGCGACCTCGTGCGCGTGTGTTTGTATGTACATATGTATTTGAACGAATTTTGCGAAGGTGTTATTGAGGCAGCTTACTTATTAGCGCTGGTTATTGTGCCCCAAATATGGGACATTTGCTGAAGTATACACCCACACTTATGCTTAAACATTTACTAAAGTACATACCTGTGTATTTAAATATATGTACACTACCATACTTACATATCACACATTTTTAAATTCACTTCACTTATGTGTGACTATGCAATAATTTTATTTTCTTCCTACTTCGACTTAGCTTTTAAGCTTCTTCATTTCATGGTTTATGTCATTTTAGCCCATAAATACTCTTATCTAATATTTGGCAGTGCAACTTTGCGCTATTAACTGACAGGAAATTGTTGTCACTTTGTGGCATTTTTTGCTTTGTATTTATTTTCTAAAGAAATTGAAACTTTTAATTTTTATCAATTTCCTTTTTCCTTCTGGTTTATTATTATGACTTTTTTTTTGCTGGTTTTTGCGTCTGTTACTGCCAGCGTAGTTGGTAAAATTTTCGTATACATCCGTTAAAATGTCGATGCCTTTTTATCTAGCTTTTCATTCCCACTTCCTCTGGCTCCTTTTTTGCATCCTTCAAGTTAACCTGTTTTGCCACTGAATGTATTTAAGTTTTAAACGGTGGAAGTTTTTTTTAATAATACTATGTCGTATTTATTTACTAATTATGTACATACAGTCAGAGTCAAAAGTTAGCATACACCTTGTTAATTGCACTTAAAAAATTGCCTAATTTATGCTTCAGTTAGCGGGCATCAACCAAGGATGAGAAAATTGAAGGTTCATACATATATGTATCTCTTTTCGATAGCACATATTTTTAAACAATTATGCGGGGAAGCTAATTAAACTAAATTAATAAATTATTTTATGAAATTTTTTTTAAATTTTTTTTTTTATGAAAATATAGTTCATTCTATAACATGACCCATATATTTAATTTAAATTTGTCATGAAATTTTCAAATTTTTTATCCGGAATCTTGTGGGTATGCAGTTTTGTAGCCCATTCAATTTCAATGTAGTAAAGTGGAAGTTCCAACTGGCTAAATATTTCCTTTAATTTAATTACAAAGCTGCATACCCGAAAAGTTTGCAAAAATTCTGGTAAAAGAGTTTGAAAATTTGATGACAAATTTGTTGAAATTCCGCGATTCCAAGCAAATTACATACATATGCTTTAACTTCATATGCGGATTCAGGGAAAAATTTTACATAATAAATTATGGTCGAATGCCATAGGCCGGATTTCTTGTGTCTTGAGTTCTGCCCAATATACACTCATGGTCATAATAATAGGTACAAAATACAAAGTGATATTGTTTGAAATGCATGTTTATTTAGTTATTTTAATTAGGTAATTTTCACTTGAAAAAATGTTCCAAAGTCTGCACAACGTTCACAACAATTAATCGAACTTCAAAAAAAGTTCATCAAAATTTCTAATTGTTTTCAAAATTTTTAGAAAATACTCGAATGTGCAGTTTTATAGCCCATTCAATTTTAGTATAACAAAGTACAGTTTCAAGTCTTAAAATAGCCGTTGATTTTTTCGAATTTTTTTTTGTAGAGGATGTTGAGCATTTTCTTCCCATATACAATTAGATGTTGGTCATACTTTTCGAGACAGACAGATACCTTGTTTTACTACAGTATAGAACATATCTTGCAGAAATTACATAAATTTAATGGTTTCTTGTAAAATTTTTAGAAAAAAATCTATCCAAGTGGAAAATATAAAAAAGTTGTGCAAATTTCAGACTGAATTTGTTCGATTTCAACCCATTTTCGCAAAATTATTACTGTGTTTAAAAATTACGAATTTGACGCCATTTTTTTGGTTTTTCGTAACTCACTCGAAATTTAGGAGGTGTACGACTCAAACGGCCTCAGATTCGGATACAGTGGCCGAACAACAAATGTAGGTAGGTGGGCCTGGTTAAAAGCACACATCACTTTTTTTTGTGCGGTGTTATGTTTAGCAGAAGTTCATATTTAGTAGGTTCAGATATAAAACCATTTGGAAGTTTGGATTAAGGCGTAAGAGGTATATGCCCGCCAAGGGACGATTTATTTTTATGTATTTGTCTTTTTTTGCGGGCTCAGTCGTTGCGTCGTCATACTGAATTAATATTGGTTTATTAGTTATCATTGCTATTGTTGTTGTGACAATAACTTTTGCTATGCAATATTTTGTTTCATTGTTTTGCTTACTGGCTTTCAGTTATCTTAACGGATTTTAGCTTGTGCGGCCCTTTTCGTCAACGCACGAATCATTGTTGCCAACTTGGTGCTTTTCGCAATAAATTTAGTACTTTAGACTACAATAAATTTTTTTTTTGCAAAGTCCATTAAATCCTCAATAAAACTTTGGTGCTTTTTTTTGGCTTGGCAACACTGGCACGAATGCTGGCTACACTTAAAAAAAAAAATGCCCACATGTATGTAAGCGTGTATGCACTAGTATGTATTCTGTGTCTGTAAATATAATCGCAAGTGCAGTTTTTCTTTTGCTCCTCACACCAATTTCGTCGCTTCGCATTTCTGCAATTTTCCCACAGTTGCTTGGCTTGAAATCGTAATTGACTTGAAGGTTTGTTACTTTTTATTATATCGTTTCTCTTTTTTGTTTGCCCTCTTCTCAGCCAAATGCTTATAGCCAGTTTTTGCTTTTCGTTCCGCTTACTTTTTGTTTTGTCTTAGCTGAAAATGAGTGCTTAGTTATATTATTGTTGTTAGTTTCGGTCGCCGGTTCGAAATTTCACTGATTGTTGTTGAACATTTTTCTATGAATTGCGGCTATTTATTTAGTTTTATACTTAAACATATTACTTATGGTTACATATGTACATTAGACTGCATCACCAAAAAAAGTTGCGGGTTTTCCGCGGGGATTACAAAAGTTAGTAGTTATATTTGAAAATTTCATCCAAAATATTTCTGAAAAATATTAAGCGTCAAAATTCGCATTATTATGATTTTCTTCAGAATATAAAACTATTTTTATTAAAAAAAAAAAAACTAAATTTTTGGAGGTATTTTCCAGCTCGTATATCTTATTATGTTTCCGAAGTATTTTTGCGGAAGGCTTAAAATATAATAGATTTTATAATGCCCATGGAAAAAGCGTGCTGATTTTTATATTTTTTTTTGTTTTGTATGGGGAGTGATGCTAATGTACGTACATACATACATATATTCTTTCTTAGTTCTTGATTTGTATGCCATGTTTAAAGTTAATAATCATAATTATCGCTGCGGCCAAATAGCTTGGAGCGAAATTTGCGTTGGTAATTATGGGTCTGGTCATTCAAGCAAACCTACTGCATAGGAATGTATGTGCGTACATTAGGGTGGTCCAAAAACTGTAAATTCTGAATTGTCATGCTCTCACCCCCTAGGACTGTTCTATATCGAAAAAAGTATACCTCAAAGTTTTCCATGCATTTTTATATGGATAAAATACATTTTTTTTGTAGAAATGGTATAGAATTATTGAAAATCAATATTTTTCGATCGAAAAACTCTGGCTCTCTTCAGGAGACTTTCAGTAATAATATCCAATTGTTTATTTAACCATTTTTTTAATTCTAACGATTTTTTATTGGTCGCCCCATTGCATTTTTGCATGGTTAAATATACAATTGGGTATTATTATTGGGAATCTCCTGCAGATAAACAGTTTTCTGGTAAAGAAAATATTGACTTTTAACTATTCTATACCATTTCTACGAAAAGTTGGTTTTTACCCATATAAAATACATGGAAAACTTTGGGCGCTTTGAGCGACCTCTAAATAATTTTTGATTTCAAAATAAAAAAATAAGGGTATATTTTTTCGGTATAGAACAATCCTAGGGAGTGTGGAGCATAAAAATTCCGTCTTTACTTTTTCACATGCCTTTTTGGACCGCCCTAGTGTACATATACCAATGATTTTCCAATTTTGGAAGATATTTGCTCTTAGCAACCAATTTTGGTCCAATTGGAGAGGGTTGGCAACATTGATTTGAACGCCCCTCATTCGGCTAACTTTTTCTTTAGATTTCGCAACCAGTGACGGCCGCTTTTACTGCATCGAAAAAAAAAACAAATCATAGTCAACAGCAAGAATGACATTTCATAGCGACCATAATAATAAACTTTTCATATCTTTAGTCCTTATATTTAATTTTCACAGGTAGGTTTTGCAATTCCTTTCCGAGTGAATTTCAATCTAGTTCGCTTTGAATTCAAATTGGCAGTGGTTGAAATTCACTCGGAAGTAAATTGCAGAACCTACCTGAATATTTAGAACAATTGATATGTAAGCTTAATAGATCACCTCACCCTGGGTACTTTGTAAATATAATACCGGATATCAAATGATAACAGTTTTAATGTCAAAGTTTATGTGTGGATATACATTATTTCTACAGCATATTTTATGTCTCGATTTAGTGAATTTCATGCGAGAATGAATCAAAAATTATTAAGTAGCTTGATCAAAATTGTTGGCTTGCAAATTTGCAAATACGTATTTTTATCTAATTTGTCACTGCTAGAATTTGTCCTTGAGAATTCCAATATACAACACACTTCTTCCTTCAACATTTCCATTTCGCAAATATTTCCAACCTTCACTCGTCAATTAAGCAAAATAAATGTTTGCGTATACTCCCTTTGTATAGATTTCAATGTTGCCACCCAACTGCGTGATTCCAAGCAATTAACTTTCGGTGCATTAATAAATTCGCGGCATTGTTGTAAGCAGTTTTATTTAAATAATTATATACATACAGTCGTTGCCAAATGTAAGTATACACCTTGTTGTAATATAAAATTCCCAATTATTTTCATGCAAAATTTTTTGCATTAATTATTTGCGAATTAGATCGTTCATTCTATAACATGAACCGTATAAATAAAAAAACAAACAATTTTCAGCAAAATTTAAAATTTGTATCCAGAATTTCTTGATATTTTTTGAGTATGCAGTTTTGTAGCCCGCTCAATTTTAGTCGCTAAAAATTACCGTTAATTTTTTATATTATTTTTTTTTTTTGTGGAGGGTTTTGCGCGTTTTCTTCCATTAACGCAAGATCAAAACCTTTTTTATATGGAAGAAACACACAAAAGTTTTAAAATTTTGAAGAAAATTTTTTGAATTTTTGTGAACTTTGTATAAAGTGTGAAACTGTGATTTATATGGTTTATGTTATAGAATGAACATATTTTAATAAATAAATAATAAAAAAAAAAATTTTGCATGACAATAGTTGTGAATTTTATGTTACAACAAGGTGTACACTTACATTTGACACCAACTGTATATGCAATGCATATTATGCATACATGCATACATACATGCAAGTACATAAATAAGTAAATAATTCCAAATTATTGTGCCTAGCAAACCTCCTAAATTAATTTTTAGCCGTTGGTTGTTTACGGCGTACAACAATTCGACACTTACACGAACACGAACTTGTGAATACCCCAAACGTGTCCCGGCTATTAGTACAGGCAGGTGAGGACATTTTTGCGCCCCATACTTCACCGACTGTAAATTTGTAATTGAAGGCCGTATTTGGATAGTAATTTGATAGTATCCATAGTCCATTGATGACCGGCGTCTTTTCTTGTGCACCTTATAATATTTTTTCGCTAAAAAATTATAAAAAATATATTTAATTTCCTGTGCCAGAAGACCACCAGCAAGGCAACACGTTTTTTTTATTTGCTCGCAAATATCTTTCTTCATTCTCCTCAAATTTGCTTAAGAACTAACTTCCGTCAGAAGTGAGTGTGTGTCGGATTTTATGAGGCGCATTCGCCACGCACTTCAGCAGCGAGAAATTCGATAGTTTACAAAGGTGGCGTGTAGAGGCTAAAAAGCGAAATAATTAAATATTAATAAAGCAAAGCGAAAAGAGAGAATAAACAAGTGGAACAGTTGGGTAAGGGGGAAATCAAATCGTGTGGCAGGTATCGCTTAAAAAAAGTACTGACTTTAAAATTATTTTCATTGAAAACTATTGAAAACAAAATAAAAACACGAAAAATATGGATAGGGTTGCCACTTAACTTAATAATATACACGTAAATAAGGTAAAATATTAGTACTTTGATACGAAAAGAAACGTGGCGGTTAGCCTTAATACAGAAACGTATTTGTATAAGGTTGCCACCTAACTAATAATTGCATTTATGAATCTAATAAATTGAAAAGAGTTGCCAACTGTATAAAGAAGTTTAGGTTAGCATTAATGCTGATGCGTATTTGTATGGGGTTGCCACCTAACAAAAATTATATATTTTCCTAATAAATTAAAAAGAGTTGCTAACTGTAAACATTTTATCCATACGTGTACATAATAAATACTTGGAATAAATTTGTCATATAATCTTATATCTTATTTTGCTAAAGTTTTTGTGCATGGTATGGCAACTTTGCGGGCATTTCTTAGGTGAAAATAAAGCGGTAAGAATTACAGTGAATTAGACGATAATTACGATTGTCATAACGATAAAATTATCGAAAACGACAATTATGATAATATACAGAGATATCGATAAGCGATAAGACGTTCGCAAAGCCAGAAATGTCTATGAATGTCGGTTGTAATAAAGTTATCGAGAATGATAGTAATACAGATCCAATTTTCGGACATGCGAAAAACGATGAGTAAGAAAATAAAATCGATAAATATTAATCTATAAAGTTATCGACAACGACATATATGTATAGATATTGTGAATATGACAAGCGTTGAATAAGACTATAAGAACGCTAGCGATGTCGATAAATATCGATTATAAGTAATAAAAATAACGATAACGTTATCGGCAACAACGGTAATAAGAACTAACAAATCGGTAATAAAGTTAGAAATTTAGTTATCTATAACGATAATTACAAAAAAAAGTTTGAATTTGGGTTAAAATTGGTTGATTTTTTTTGTAGTATTTTACAAAGTTTAAAACTTTGGTTTATATGAGTTTTGTTAGAGAATGAACTGTATCTTAATTGAAAATTCTTAAAAATAAATAATTAAACATAAGTGACAAACAATATCACTTTGAAATGGGGGCTACAGTTATGTCCAATAGTGTGCATATTGTGTCTATACATACTTTGTACTTATATATGTTTGTATGTATATTTACCTACATATATGTAAGTATGTACATACCCAGTCGGAAACAAGTGACTTTTTTTAAAATCAAACTAATTGAAAAACTACTTTGAAACAAGTGAAGTGAGTAAATGTTTCGAATTTTGATACCCTTTTTACCAAAAGAAACAATTTGTGTCTTGGATGTATGAAAAAGCATCTGTGAAGTGCAGACCTAAAGCGTATTTAAATGAAACATAGTGACTTTAAAGTGTTTTAATCNCTACAAAGCTACTTAAAATGTTTGCATGCACTCAATGCCAGATGGTTGCATGGTCGCATACCGCAAAATCGACCACTGGCATTAGTGCACCAATAAACACATTAAAATGCACATATGTATGTATTTGTAAACAATGTTTTGCACATGACCTGACCGCAAGGGGAAAAAAAGCTTACGAAAAACGTTCGACGAATAAACGGAAAATCGATTGTGTGCCACATTGTTATGGAGCAATAAAAGCAAACGCAAAGCTAATAAAGCACCTAGATACATATTTACATATGGGAGGTTCCATGGGAAACTGAACCACAAACGTGTGGATAAGACTTTTGTAAAAATCTTGAATCAAACAAAACATAACAAGCGTGGACTCGCCCATTACCTATATAGCCTTGTGGTCAGCTGGTTAAGTTAAGTGACATTTTGACCAGTTTTGCTTTTTTTTTGTTTTGTTTATTTAATGTTTATAGTCTTTTTTATAAAAGACTAGCACCAAAAATAACCACAACCACATAAATCCACATTTCAAACTTCGGGCAAAAATTTAAAAAATTCAACCTACACCCAAAATTTGAAACTTTTTGTTCAGAATATTTTGAAAATATGCCCATCAAATTTATGTATGTAAAAGTGAAAATTTAAAGACGCCAGGAAATCGCGTTGGTATTTAATAATTTTTTTTTTGCTGACAATGCTAGACATTTTCTTTTATATAAAAGGCACTATCCTAAGAAAAAACGTGAGTGAATTGCGTCCCTACTTGGCTTCTTATATTTTTTAATAAATAATCTTTATATCAGGACCACACTAAAAGCTTCTTTTCGTAAAAAAAAACCGTACGCGTCCCACCCGTGATAAAGGTTGTCCCACCCCCGACAGAGGAATGTCGGATTTTTTTATAATAAGGCAATAATTTTTGTAGTAGTTTTTGCTATGGTTGTATTCGTGGTTCTTTGTTTTATTGTAAGACATCAAATTCACTCAGAAAAGTGAAATAAGGTCGCAGAGTCCCCGTGAAATATATCTGCTCCAAAAACCAGGTTCGTTTTTTTTTTGTCCCAGATTTTTTTCCATACAAAAGTAAGCTGGCATTTTTTTCTTCGTATTTTGTAAGAACTCATATAATAGTCAATTAGGTGTACCTTTATCAAAATGTAGAATTGTTGAACACTTTATATTTAAATTTAAACAAGGAAGAACATTTTTTCTTTTTAAATGTCCCACCCGTAACGGTGGAATCACCCATATGTACATTATCAAAACATGGTTGAGTGTGGGTGTGAGTTAGTGCATTTATGATACACTTTCATATGTATGTATGTACTTAGGTACCATGTTATTATTGTAGTCGCTGCATATTGATGAGCTTCCATTTACCCAATGGCGTTCAACTTACGTACATTCCTACCTACATACCTGCATAATGTACATACATACATATGTATATGTGTATGTTCTAATTCAAACCCACATACATACATACATACTTTGTTATCCAACGTCCTACTTAATATTCGTAAATGCAAAAGTTTAGTGTATGAATGTATGTTGAAGCATTTCTGTATGTACGCAAGTATCTGCTAAGCCATCACTCTTTATTACCTGTAAATTCTATTCGTGTTACCAAGCGCTGTAACAGATATACTATTTTTAGTATGAAAATGTTCTAAAGGCATAAAGAAAAAACAAATGAAAATGGGGAAAAGTTTCGGTTAGTGTGCGTGCGGCTATGCGAGAAAATCAATAATTTTCATACAACCAGCTGATTTAAATATTCATATAAGCAGGTACAACACAGGACGTGAACAGCCGGTGTGCCATGAATGGATTGATATATGTACATACATATGTATGTATGTATGTACACGCGCACAGATAACTACATACATATGGCGCTAGCGGTCTTGTTTTAACAGAAAACTAAGTAAATCGTGGTTTGTAGATCTACAGGTATATGCACATTAGGGTGCAAAAAAAACATACAATTTTCAAGGAAAGAAGCATGCCGAAAAAAAGTAAATATGCACGTACATATTTCTTATTTGCGAAATTTTGAATATTAACACGTGCCACCGAACACCTAAATTTTTCCATTTAAAATGAATGGGATAATTTAAAATTTTCGCAAAATCAATATCGTTAAGTTGCCTGGGTTTTAAAGAAGTTAACAGCAAACGACAAGAATTTAAAATAGTCTCTTTCAAAAAAAAAAAAAAANTATGTACATATATGTATTAGTAATATCTTTAGGGCTGAAATAATAAATCTTTTCGAAAAATGTTACAATTACACAAAAAAAACCTTAATTAAAGAATTAAATGTTCCAAATAAGTTGGCCTAATTAGAATAAATTAAAGAAGCTGTCTTTCGGGATAACTCTATCTACTCGATAGTAAATACTTAACTACTGATAAAAGCCCGGGGTACTGAAAACGAAATTTTGCCTGTTCGCCGAGACCACTTCAAAGGTACTTTTTCTAGCCAATTCATCAGTCCCCTAGTTTCAAATTACCATTGAGCCAGACCAAAGCTCTGTCTTCTGCCTCACTATCTGAGTAGGTATTGAGATACCACCCCTACCTGCAAAAACCATATTGTAGTAGAAAATCCGAGTTCATTAATCTTAATAAAGACAATTTATTTTTATATTATGATTCTACAGTATTCTACATCTTCGACATACAAAATTCTAACAAATCAACAGTAATCTTTAGCCATTTGAAACTTGTTTTTTATTCTACTATAATTCAATGGGCCGAAAAACTGCATACTCAGAATCTTTCTAGGAAATCTAATTAAAAAAGTTAGAAATTTTTACGAAAGTGTTTTTAAATTTTGCGAGAAATTTTTAACTTGTATTTACATGGGTTTTGTTAAATAATGAACTATAGTTTGATAACAAAAAATAATAATATGTTAAAACTTGTCAAAATGTGGTGTGGCTATAATTTTTTCGAGCACTGTATATACATACATATCGTCACCTGAAATGCAAAAAGACGTATCAACATCATAATTGAAATAAAAAAAGTCGTCACTGATAGATTTTTTTAAATTTTTCATAAAACGATTTCGGAGTTGTAATTCGATGAAATCCATGATGGATCAATCAAAAACTTAATTTAGAAATTTTTATTAGTAACGAATTGTTGCATTTCAGCGACGATGTTTGCTACGTCTTTTTGCATTTCACCATACGATATGTGTATTTAGCAAATCTTTACTACCTAAATATTTTATATCCCTCTCACGTTGTAAGTCTGCTGTATTCGATTTTCCACAATGCCCTCCTGCTGCTTTAATATAACTATATTCCAGTTCTCCTCTTCATAAACAGCAGTGTAAACAGCGCAGTAAAAACTGTGTCAATAAAAAATCAGTTTCATTAAACTGCACTTCAGGAAGCAAGATTACGAGCAGCGCTAACACTTGAAAGCTAAGCATCAAACTACAGAGACAATGAAGCAAAAAAGTAAAGTAAAAAAGTGAAGTAAAGCAAAAGGAGACTTAAATTAAATTTTTTTGCAGGCGGCTACTCGCCCACACAATCTTGGTCACAGCTTTACCTACTGATATACATACAAACTTATATATGTACGTACATACATCTCTTTCGTATTGTCTTTCTGCCACAATTCGTCGACGATGCATCCGACACAAATTGCAAACTGCGCAAGCGTGACTTTAGTAGGGAAACATACATAACTGCAAAAACAAAGATGATTTTGCAATCAAATAAATTAGCAGAGCCATATTAAGGCAATGTTAAGCTGTGATTTCGTTCACTGGCGTTTTTGTAAACAGTAATTTATATATATATTTTTTTTGGTATACATACCAGAGGGCTGCATGAATTCATTCAAACTTCTAGCTAAACAGAGTACATATAGTACATTTGAATATTTTACTTCACATACAGAGCACTCAGCGTTTGGAATTTCGTAAGTTATGAATAAACATTTTGTTTTAAATTTTCTACCTTCAAATGGAAGGATGTGAATGAATGAATGAAAAACATTCAAATCATTCGAACTCATTTCGGTAAAAGATTTTTTATACAAACAAGTTTGTTCGTATTGTAATAGGAGCTATGTATGTATGTTTGTACATATATGTACATAGAAAAAATATTTTTTGGATATTCATACAAAACATTGTCATTTATTTTAATTAAATTTATTTTCACTTTGCTTGAATATTCTTATGTCGGACACATATGTATATCAGAAGAGGTATTCACTCAAATTCAAAAAAAATGTAAGCCAAAATCATTCATTTGTTTTGTATATGAATCATTCATAAGCCGTTTTTAATGAATTCATGCAGCCCTCTAATACATACTACTTACCTTGGGCAGTTTAATATATTGTATATTCTTACTTTTTGCTCGTGGAGTTTAAGTTATTTTCACTTTTGTATGTAGCTTGGTTGTTTATGCAAACTTATTTATGCAATATTTACCTTTTCGAAATTCAATTCGTATAATTTAATGCTTATTATGGTATTTATTTATATACTTACCTAAATATTATGTATCTACGAAGCCTTACGAAAATCGCATACCATGTTTTTTAGTTATAGAAACTGATATCACTAATATATTATTCTTAGGACAAGCAGAAAAACTCTTCTTTGGCAGTTGAAAGTTCTCGAGGAAACACTAAAATTCCCGCTAGATACCAAAAAATTTCAAAAAATCCGAAAAGATCGCGAAAAGGTAACCAGAAATGTTCTAAAATATTCCGAAAAATTCAAGTTTTTTTAAGTAAATAAATTGCCTTTAGCCGCTTGTGCTTCTCTGGTTAAGTCTCTTCAAAATATTCAAACTTCACTTTTTTCTCGCTCTGACACCCATATTGTCATACAAACTTTAAATTATTTACTTCCCTTAACTCTAGTTGAATTTTATTTTTCAAACAGTTGGCAACCCTGCTTGATGTAGTTAAGAGCATTTTTAAAACCATTTCGATTGATACCCGTATTGTGATAAATCATTTCACTTATTAAATAATTAGGTGGCAACCCTCTTTAAACACCTCGAAAAATTCTAAATGTTCAAATTAAGGATTTCTTAACATTATTTCATTTGACGATTAACTTAACTTGTGTGCAATTAAATTAAATTCGACTTATTAAATAAGTGGCGACCCTCTTAAGTTATTTTCAAACTAAAATCTTCCCACCAGTCCTCTACCACAAATACTTCCCAAGGTATTCAGTATAAAAAATTCAGTTCATCCCCCTTGTCTAATCGAAATAAGGTAAAATTATTTTCATGGAAAGTTTTTTCAATGCAGAAATACGACGCGTCGACGCGGAGGTTTGCCATTGTCAACCGAGATGATTGTCATAGGCATTCATAGCTATCGAAAAAATTACAAAACTAGATAACCCCATTCCAGTACTCGAAGGAAGGAAAGTTTTAAACGTATTCTTTGAAATACGGGACACAATGAGGTGTTTAACGACTTCTACAAAAATCGTTACACGTTGCTGCGAACTTCGTAGCGATATGTCGAATATCCTAGCGCCCCATTAGTATTCTCGTGAGAGGCTTTATGCTCCGTTTAGATAGTCTCAGCAGACTGGACAACTCCGTACTTTCCGCTCATCGAGCAATATCGAGAGTGATTCTGATAATCTGCATTTGCCCAGACTAGTTCATTTGCTGTGAGGAGCTGATCTGTTTTATAATGGCTTGCCTGCCTTTTTTGCCTTACAAGAGTGTGATATTTTAGGAAACGAACACAAAATTTCCCCACCCTTTGACTTTAATTTACAATCGAAAAGGGAAATCAAAAACGAAAATCAGAAACGAAATCACCATAAGTTATGGCGATAGTTTTTGCGGGACGAGATTTGGCTTCAGCAATAAAATCGTCGCTCAAACAAACACCTACATATATAATTTTCTGATCATAAAAAAATTAGAAAAAAGCCGGCGGAAGCATATAGCGCTCACTAGAAACTCTTAAGAAATACGAGTACATCGCTTTCGATGCCGAAAAACCATCGTTCATTAAAAACGACTAACCATCGTGTGTAAATTGAATCCATATTCTGAATGCGGCAAGCATGCACCTGATTTTTATTCGCTGATTCTTTTCTGCTGCTCGAAATCACCGGCAACCAACCGCCACCACCCCCACGACCACTCCACATCTTTACCGGCCGGCCGGCCGGCCGTCCGATGACATCACTCACTCACTCACGTTCACTTCAACGCAGCAAAGCAACATAGCGTGTCGGACTCGTCAGTTCATCTGCTTGCCTCTTCGTCAGCTCAAATCAGTGTGGAAATCAGTATCACAATTAAAAGCAAAATTTCAATTCGAAAATAAAAGAGAATTAGAAATGTGTGACAATTAGATGCAGCAGCGAATAGATAAAACTTGAAGTATGCCACGGTGCCACCAGCAAAAGTGCTGTGCCGAAAATGTCACGTTGCAATCTCTCGAAGAGGGAGGGCGAGCACAGGCGCATAATCTAGTTTACTACTAGTGCAAACAAAATTTATTTTTTATTTTTTTTTTGCCATATATTTTTCGCTTTTTTTTTTTGTTTTTTTTTTTTACTTTTTATTAAGTCAATTCACTTGTTCGCGCAACATGCTCGAGTTGGCTTGAGTTGAGCTGAGGTCACGCTCAAAGCGACGACCTCATTAAAGTGAAATAAATCTACTCTTACAATGTATACGAAAATTTTGCTTTGAAAAAAGTGGCGCAAGAAAAGCAGGTCGGGTTGAGGCGAAGCAAAGCGAAAAGGCTAGGCGGCCCTCTGCGACTACATACCAACCAACGCGCGAGACTTCAACGAAATTAAAATGTATTAAAGCTAAAATCGCCTAACGTTTCCATAGCATTTGTTCTTGCCTGCACTTAAATTGCAGACTTTTCAGATTTTTATTTCATTTTTGTTTTTTTTTTTTCCTTCTCTTTTCCCAGCCTTGCTTTTTCCAATTTTCTATTCGCAATTTCCTTTGCTACATTCGACTGGAGAAGTCAACGCCGTTGGGCTTGGCAACACACCCACACACACATATTCACATATTACTGTTGGTATGTGCCCCCATATTGCGCAGCTCCACCTCCAGCACGCGTCTTCCTGGAACTTTCGCTATTCCGGGGCGGGCTGGTGACCCACCCAGGCAATCCAGGCATGCTTCGCCTTTTCAACTGCTATGTTGGCTTTTTTCTTCTTGTGTTGTTGGCTGGTAGAGTTTTTATTTTCTATGTACATATTTATGTAGGCAAATGTTGTCTGCGTTGCACATTTTCAAGTGGCCGTCACACACACACACATACATACGTACTTACGCTCATCTGCAGGCCTACAAGCACCCCTGAGCCAAGCCACAGCAGCTACTCATATGAGCCCTCAAGCAGCGTGCGTGGGTGGTGGTCGTGGCTACCTACCCCCCACTCGACCACTCCCCAATCCGCTCGTCTAGCTGCTCAATTGTCTCGAAATTGCATAGCTAAAATGGGGAGCAAGTTTAAATGCGACATGAAATCGATGTCTGACTGTCTGTTGGCTCTTGGCGCACACGGGGTCGTTTTTTTTGGTGGGGGGGGGATGTTTGGCGGCGTGTTCGGACGCAGCGAGTATTCACTGCACCGCCTGTGCTTTCACTGAAGGGTTGTTGCTCGCATGCACTTGTCTGCCTGATGCCTGTCCCGGCTGGTGGGGTGCAAATGTGTAAATATGTGTATGTGACGCTTTACGTCGTCGTAGTCGTCGTCGCTGTCATATGATCATCATGCGCTTTAATATTTTTCCTTCTGCTTTGCCGCCTGCTGCCTGGCCGGTCGTTGGAGGCGCCATCTTTTTTATTAGATTTTGTCGCATTGGCTTTTGACTTTCGACAAAAAGCAATTTGCTGAAAATTTATATACATTTTAAATTGTTGTGATGGCAGTAAACTGCTTAATTGCTGTCTAAATTACAAGTAGACGATTGGAGGAAACTCAATCCGTGGCCATTAAGGATGTTCAAATTGTAGTGTGCGGATAAGAAAATGTAACTAATTGATGCAAATTGTCCGCGTGTTTTTTATTTAATTAAAGAAATGCTCAAATTTGCAGATGTTAAAAGTTCGCTCCTCTGAATGGCCCTTAATAACCCAGTTTGCATTTGGGTTTTCTGTTACGGGAAAAGCAAAAAGGTTTATTTTGTTGTTTCAAAGCAGGAACTAGAAAGAAATTTGTTTTCGTAGAAGACTCTAGATCAAAATCTCGGACCGAGAGGCCTGTACAAACGGAGCCCCCCCACCTTGATACCAGATATGTTTATATAAGGGTCAAAAATAGAGTACAGATGCAGGTATTTATGGATTTGGTACTAAACTTTCTGTTGAAATTTCCAGTTGGCCCTGAGTCGTTTAGGCCTCTAGCCATCTCGGGCTATGCTATGTATATCAATACATATGTATATCTTTCCAGACAGGCAAATGGCAATCAGGATTCTATTCAAAATAATGACCAACTCCAGGTGCTCTTTAGCAGTGAGAAATGTGGTAAACTGTCGGCTTCGAAGCCATGAATTGTCTGTATTTGTGGTGCCAGAACAAGCTTCCGAATTCAATAGCTATCTTGTAGACTTGAAACCACGAAATGGGTAAACTCAGAACACCCAGTAAGTATTGGGAGCGGTAGGGGGCTTTAGACACTCCAGGCTCTTTAGTTATGCTTTTGCTAGACCGTTCAGGTACCCCGTTGGAAATTTAAAAGAAATGTATATCGAAGATAACCGTGGCCGCTCGCGCATTGATCGGGTTGTCTTGAGCACAGACGGAATGTCGCCGTGGCTTGAAGACGGAAAGAGGTAATATCGCATTTAGTGCAATTATCTATTTTTATTACATTTATATCTGAATACTTCAAATTTTCCACTACAGAAAATTGGTTGAAAAATAAAACTACCGGCAGCCTCAGGAAAAGTCAGGTTCCGTCGGGTGTGGGCCGCAGTGAGATGGATATTAGGTGAGCTGTTGTGAGTGGGCATATAAAGAGGGGGTTATTGTCGCCAGGGCATCTTATTCAAATTGGACTGAACCGTTTAACCTGCTACAACATTCCGAATGGAGTTGTGTCTGAAGTATCGCAAGCCTCACGAATCAATTCGATAGTTGGCGTTGATCTCCGAATGGCCTGTCTATAATAGACTATATTTGTATAGTCGGTCTGGTGCAGCGGATGGCGTATCCTCATCTCCAAGACAGTCGGTTCTACATGCATGGGGTTTTCCCAACAAATGACTTGATCTTGTTAAGATCGGTGAATCGTATTAAGTGTGAAGTTTTTCACTAAATTTTTCTGATATATCTTTAATCCTAATTATTCGAAATTATTTTGCGTTATTGATTTCTTAATTAAAGCTATGTGCATTTTGAGCAGTGATATTGTAATTTGGTCAAATAAAACCGGTTTATTGTTGTTTTTTTCTTAATTTCAAAATGGGAGAACGGGTTTTTCAAGTTGGCATTTTTCGAATAACCGAAAACCGGGTTTCGATAAAAAATGAATAATCGAACACTGTAATGGGGACGCAATCGATATTCTACGTAGCAATATTTCGTGGTTTATTACAACCGACATTTCATTGTTCAGTTTGTAAGTTGTAAGAAGCTTATACTAAATGATTCCTTTCTATAGAAATTAAGTAAAAAAACGCATTTTTGGCCGCCTTATCACGTATATCCGCTCGCGTTTGGTATTAAAGGGTCCAAACCGGGAAATGCGTCACCAACTACAAGGAAACTGTTAAAGTTTTGAAGTGAAAGTGTTGGATGAATCATAAGACTTGTGTCGTTTTAAGTCTTTAGCACTTTGCGATTTAATGTTGACTGTATACATACATACATACATACATACATACATACATTTGTAATACATACATATGTGTGTATATGTAAATATTAAAGAGCCAATACAGTTGTCGTCTTTTGTGCTTAGCCCACTTTCTGCGTAAACCAATGTTGGCAACCAATCTGAAAACTACATAAATAAATATTTAGTTTATTATTTACAAAGTAGGTGCCTTATTTTTGTTATCTTATTTAAAGTGGTTCATTTTCTTTGCCTGATTACACCGACATTCGTCAACAAATTGTGCAAAGAAAATCTTTTACTTCTCGCTGCTCATTTTGCAGTTGTGTAAATATCCGAGCGTATTTTTTGTAGCGCTGACATACATATATAAAATTATATGTACTCCCCCTCTTGCATTCACATATATGTATGTATGTATGTATATGTATACATTGTAGTACTAACCAATTGCATTGCTGCGTGTAAATTTACATACATTTGTGAGTATCGATAAACATATGTACGTGGTGAAAGGACTAACTAAATATTGTTCGAAAGATCAAGAAAATGTACATATGTAACTACATATATACATATACAAATGTGCGACAACCACAATCATATGGCTTGTGAAGAGTTAATGGCCAATCGTTCAACCATTCATTGTACAATTAACAACCGACTACCGGCAACAAAGGAAATACATACATATGTACATACTTACTCCTATGTGAGGAAGCCAGAAAGGCGAAAAGGCAAAATCACTTTAAGATTGTTGCAAAATAAAATTAAAACGCACACACAAGTAGCAGCCGACAAGGTCTGTCAATTCAACGTTGATAATAAATTTTTGTTTCAAACAAAGAGCTGACGTTTTTTTTTCAACAAAAGTTTACATGCGCGGAAAATACACTTTTGAAAATGCGCAATACGGAAACAAAAGAAATAACAGAATTGCTTACAGTGCTCGAACTTTTTGTTTATTACTTTTTTGAAGGGGCAGGCCTTAGGGTTTACATATGTACATACATATATGTATGTACATCTTGTATGGTAATTTTTGTGTGACAACATCAAGGCGCACGCCACAAATCGGAGGCGAAGCTCGGCCAAACACTAACATATAATGTAAATGCCAATCTATTATTATTATAATTATGGTAATTTTTTGTGCATATTTAATGTGGTGACATATTTTTTTTTTTTTAATTGTTCAGAATTTCTTCATGGACATGTAAGTATGCACTATGTACCACATACCTACAGTTGTCCACAAAATAATAGAAGTGCGATATTTTGACCAATTTTTCTTTTGTTTATTTAATGTTTTTACATTTTTTTTATAAACACACATAGCTGCTCACCAAAATTTTAATCCCTTTATTCAGAATTTCTACAATAATTTTAACTACACAGGCTTACAGCCCCGGAACTAAATTTTAGTATAATATAGTGCAAGTTTAAAGTTACAAAGAAATCGCGTTGATTTTTGGCATTTTTTATGTTGAGGGTGCTGGGCATATTCTTCCATGTAAAAGAATGCATTAACAATAAAACTGCAAACCTATAATGTTTCTACAAAATTTGATATTTTATTGAATTTTTATAATTTTTGCACAAAGTTTGAAATTTGGATTTGTATGAATGAGCTATACTTTAGTTTTGCGATAGATATACATACATAGGTAGATAGGTTCAGCGGTGAAATTAGTTGAGAATTTGATGGCATACCAGCTGATATTTTCGTTGCTTCAGCTTCTAGCAGCGTTTTCGTCGACCAAAGTTGATTCGCCATCGCGGCTTCTACCCGATGTTACTCTGTAAAAGTCTGAAGTCGCATACTTACATCTGTACAGACAAAAGTCTTTCGAACTATCTTGCTATCTGTCTTCCATATGTCTTGCGAAAGACTTTACTTTTTTAGTCAGACTTGCCCTGTTAAGGGCGTATCAGACGTGGCAATATTTCCAACTTTTCCACGCGATTCGCTGTCATATTGAGAAAGAGAAGTTTTATTTCGATGTGTGAACAGACAGAAAGACCTTTTTGTCATATTTCGGAAATCAGTTTCTGAAATAAAAGTTGCAAGATGTGAAATATATTTCAACTTGCTCGTGCTGCTCTAGCGATCTGCAATTCGCCTTTCAGAAATAAAAAAACCTCTTTCGAAAGACACTTTACATGCAAGTTGTGACTGCTCATGCAACTGCTTTCTGAAATTTCTCTTATTTGTCAGCCTTTTCGAAATACATATATTGCAATGCTACGTCTGACAGGCGCCTGACGTCTGGTTAGGAAGTATTCCGAACCTGACGTCTGGTTAGGAAGTATTCCGAACCTGTGCGTTCCCAGAGTTATGTATTTTGATAGCACGGTCATCAGGGAGTCAATGTTCTGATTGTTACTTGCTATAACCAACGTGTGTAATATGGTGGTCCTTAAAATATCAACGTCATGGGGCACCTCTACGTGTAAAATAAATACATTCACGAAACTTTCAAAATTTGATACAAATTTTTTAAGGAAGAAAGCATTTTTTTTAACCGCAAAAATTCGACAATTGCCTTCGACCAGCACAACAAAAACAGTTGATGAATTTATACACATGAATAAGTTTCAATGCGTTGAGTTAAAGCTGGTAAAATTTTTGCGATTTAAAAAAATTTAAATTTTTTGAAAACCAAACAAGTTTTGAAATTTTTGTGCTCGTATGTACAAAATAAAGGGGTGGCTCAGAGAAAATTTAGATGTTGATATTTTAAGTGCCACCCTAATATCTAATGTATGTATGTATATCAGAACGGACACTTACTTGACCTTGACCTCGCCAAACAGTAAAGCAACAAAACAGCTTCTTAGTCTTTGTTGAAGCTACATTTTCACCAGATATATGTAGACTGAATTGAGTGACAACATTGTGAATGACGCTTAAAGCTCTGAACACATCGCAAACGACATCNATATGTAGACTGAATTGAGTGACAACATTGTGAATGACGCTTAAAGCTCTGAACACATCGCAAACGACATCACTACACTAGACGACATTAAGGTTTTATCTACATTATCTAAACGCCGGTCTAGACGGCGACATGATTTTTTTGAACGCGGCAGCGACACATGAATTTGTTTGAGTTTGACATAAAAGAAGAGAAGGAATCTTATCTTTCGCTAGAAAAATAGAAATAGATCCAATCTGGCCACAGCTACATTTTTGCATAGTCGCAGTGTTGCTGTGTCGTCGCCAAAATAATTATCTACATAAGAGTACCTACGAGTTAAAATAATTTGACAGCTGTGATCCGTAGCCCGTCGTTTCCAATGTGTTTCAAGCTTAAGAGTGTAATTGGTTTAGGGCTTTGCATACATTCCATGTGCCTACCAAGTGCGGGACTGAATCTCATTCAATGCGTCTTCCACAACCTAAAACACAAAAGCGCTTTCGTCATTTTCTCTGCAGTGTCCTACTTCCATGATAGCTACCCGGTCAGAAGCATGCTCAAGTACGTAATAACGGGACCCTATGCCTTCCGGTGAATAGGTGTTAGCCTACGATTTTCTACGATTAACAGTGAGCCTACAACTATGTAGATCAGCATCGACATTAATCATCCGACAACCAGGTTCCCTGCAATGCAAACATGAACGCAGAAATTAAGTGTTAACAAACGTTGAACGATTAAACAACGCCAGCTTTTAATTAGCTCTTAATAATTATGTATGTATGCTCTGTTCAATGTTGTTAATGAACTTAACAGTCATCCGTACACCCTTTTGCCTATGCTCCTCTCTCACTTAGAAAATATACATTTTGCATCATTTACATTTTCCTCCTGTTTTGTTTATTTTTCCGTTCAAGTGTAAATTGTTTTGTTTTTGCTCGTTGCGTAACTTGAGTTGCAAGTTTACATAAAGTTACTTAAGAATATACACTGCAAGAAGTAAAACAAAAATTTTCTGCGTTTCTTCGTATGCTTTTACACAGATTTATTTACCTAACTAAATTTGTTTTTTTTTTTTGCTTTTTGCACTACTTCGCCGTCCATGGTGCATTCGCTGCAAATGCTGCTGCCACTTTTGTTTGTGAATGAATTTTTATGACTTCGGGTGTCAAATGCTTCTTTTTTTTATTGGAGAAACGAAATATGCATAACACATAAATATTAGGTTTGTATAGTAACCAATAGTCAGTACTAATTTGTACTGGAACCTGCAAATTTTTACTGGAAAAGTGTATGATAACCCAAAAAATTTGCAAGAGGGCACTGAATTGAGAGCGTAATAACACGGGAGAGCTGCAAATTCTTGCTAGTGAAATTTTTACTAGCAGAAATTAGCTAGCAGAAGAAGAAGAAGAATAAATGTCAAAAGCCGCCATTTGTTGATTTGGTTTAGCACAAACAAAAGTAAAATGAGTGGAAATCAAAATATTAATGATGTACTAGACTGTGTAAGTGCTTGTGTGAAAAGCAAAAGTTTAAAACTGATTTATAAATAGTAAAATGTTTACAGCATAATATCAAAAGGTTGCAACAACTATTCACTTGCAAGTTTTTACTAGTTTTGCGTTCAGTAACTTTTTCTGCTAGTTTTCTCTTCTTGTAAATTTTACGCTCTATTTTGCTTTTACGCTCTGGCTACAATGTTTTACTGGAGAAGTTACTATACAAACCTATTATTTGCCCTCGAGTTTTAAATATTTTTTTTTTGCTTACGCGTGTGTGTGTGTGTGTGCTTAATGCAAGACTTGGCAAGTCATCAGCGAAGTATTAAATAAAAAATTGGCTGCCTGTGCCACTGCGTCTGTCATTGAAAGTCAGCCGGCAATGGCGGAAGCAATTATGCCTTCTTTTTGTTGTTGTTGTTGCTGTTGCCTTTGCCGTTAATAGAAATTTTTAGTGGGAAAATAGGCGTAAGTGCCTGACACAAGCTTGCAAGTTCGTTGAACACATTTGCACCGGTTGCACTCGCGATTTTTTTCTATTCATTTTGTGTGTATTAGGGTATTCAATCCCGGGATTACAGCTCCGGAATGCCGATATTTTTACTGATTCATTTACAGAATGAAAGAGAAGAGAAAACACATTCATTTTACTTTGTTGGCCTTTTTTTGGAAAAGGATTTCTGCAAATATGAGTAAATGTTTTTGACAAGCAATATAGATATCTTAGAATAAAAATATTTAAAGATCAAATTACGTATTCCTTTACTAAGGGGCATTATGCTCCCCTAAGACTAAATGTGGTGACAATGAATCTGTGTGGTTTGAAAAAGGCGAACCTACTTCAAAATGCAAGAAGTTGTGATGAAGTCGAAATACCGAAACATCTCGGGATAGGGGGACTAGAATTTTTGAATCCCGGAATCCCGGGTTTGTTAAAATGCTTCGGGATTGAATGACCTAGTGTGCATATACATACGTATATATGTATGCATACAAGTATATGGAGTATGTATGCATACATAACTTTCATGAGGAAGAACCTTTTGTTGTTGTTTAGCGAATTGTACTACTTTGAAGCACAGTTACTGCACCAGCAGCAGAATGTGCGGAGTTGCAACTTGCATTAAATTTTGTATGAAACAATTAAAAATACACATACTTCTCGAGCATAATTATTATAACTTTACTACTTTCGGAAGTTTGTGGCGTAAGTTTTTATGTCTGACGAAACTTTTTGTTGATGCCATTAAGAAAAACTTTATTGACGATCGTACAAGGAGGTGGAAGAGAACAGCATTTGCTCTTCCTTTTTCCAAATAAAAGGAATTTTTCAACTGCAATTGTATTAATAGCTCTGTTACTTCGGTATTTTGTCCGTCTAGTTGACCTACTTTAATAAAGTGCGCGCCAATATTTTTTTTCCGTCGAAGAAGTTGGCTATTATACATTTAATTCACCTGTCAATATGTCAAATAAAAAGCTATAAATTTGTCTGAACATAAAACGTTTATTAAGATCTGCATGCACTAAAACTTTATCACTAATTTTTATTACAGCACCGACGGCACAGAATCCCCCATATTAGCCGAAGCTGATGCAGATGGACATGACAAACCGCGAGTGCGTTATGGTGAACTGGTTATACTTGGGTATGTATTTTGAATCAATTCAACATAGATTAGACAACTTAGTTGCAATGAAAATAACTCAAGGGCAGTGTAAGTCATGAGTGTGCAAGTCGTTAGCAAATAGTCAAGAAGCATAAATATGTAAGAATGTTCAATATAACAAAAATTAGGCTCCATGTTAGTGGGCTTGTGCAGCCCTCTAGGAACATATTAACTTTACTTAAAAATGCCGAAACTTTTTTTGAACTTTTTTTTTTAATACATATAGGATATGATTAAAAATCCGAATATCCAGATATTAACTAGATATGCGGATAACAAACTGAACGGATAATAACCGGATATCCCGGTTTTTACACGAATATCCAAACAGATATCTGAATATATCTCGATAAAAATAACTGAACTTTTCTATATCTTATCTCAAAATTTAATATTTTTGCAGTAAAACACTTGGCTGTTTAAGTTAAACATACTTTAAACCATTAACTTGTCCTTTAATAAAAATTTCAAATAAAAGCCAAATACATAATTGTGTTTGTCAAAACCCCATAGATATTTCAGATTTTTTCCCGTTTGAGTACTTTTTTCAAGTAGTGTTGGGAAGTATCGAATAATTTTAAGGTTCTCTGCTATCGATAAATTTAACAATGAGGTATTTTTGAGTGTACTGAGTATTTTCTTTAAATATACACATGGTGGCAACATTTCTTTGCTTAGCGTAGAAGTCTGATCAATATATTAATCTCAAATTAAAGTCGTAATTGTACTGGGTACAAGTATTGTACTTGAAAGTTATTGAGACTTGAAATTGAGTACAATAATTTTTGAATACCCGTGAATGTATATAGAACTGAGTACTTTTAATTATCTATTCGACACTTAATACTGAGTACTTTGTATCGATACTGACTATATGTGTCAAAGTGATGATTGCAGCAGAGAATTTTGAGTATTGAGTACATTCGAGTTTATCTAAGTTCTGAATACTTTCGAGTTCTTTTGTGAGTACTGAGTACTTTGGATTGCTCAGTACCGATGCTTTTAAAAATCGGGGACTGTCGATCTTTTTGAGAATCGAGTTCTGAGTACTTTTGGTATCGATACTGTCCAACACTTGTATCAAATACATATTAGCTTTTATACTTTCCTGCAGGGCATGGTTGTTTGGTCAGCGATACGTCACCATATATGCGTATATAATCTAACGTTGCATTTGTTGGTCAGTGATATTGTCGTGAGCTTAACATATTCTTACTACCAGCGGCTTTGTATACAACCTTTTACTCCAAGAACGTGGTGCGTACATTAGTGTGGCTCAAAAATGCATGTGAAAAAAATAAAGTCCAAATTTTAATGCTCTCACCTCCTTGTTCTACATATGTATGTATATTGATTTAATGTGCCGCTGTTTTTTTGTTTGAAATCATAAAATATTTAGAGATCGCTCAAAGTTTTCCATGTATTTTATATGAAAAAAAAACAATTTTTCCTAGAAGTGATATAGAATTCTTGAAAGTCAATATTTTTCGATTGGAAAACTCTTTTCCTTCAGGAGACTTCCAATAATTATACCCATTTGTTTATTTGACCATTTTTTAATACTCACGATTTTTTATCGGTCCCCAATGCATTTTTTTGGGAAGGCCATAGGGGGACCCATAAAAAAAGTTACTATTAAAAAAATGTCAAATAAATAATTGCGTATTATTATTGGAAGTCTCCTGGAGAGAAACAGAGTTTTCCGATCGAAAAATACTGATTATCTACGAAAGTTTTTTCCTTTATAAATAAAATACATGGAAAACTTTGGCGCATTGAGCGACCTCCAAATATTTTTTTTTCGATATAGAACAATCCTAGGGAGTGAGGGTTTTTGGACCGCCCAAATGTACATATACATATGTATTTATATTTATAATGACTTTTGGCATTTGTTTGGCCTCTGTCTATGGCACCACCATTTTCGTCTATTTTAAATTTTCTAAAAACGTATTAACGGTGGCGCCAAACCATGAACAACTTATTCAAATGACTGCATTGAGTGCACCTTTTTTCTTGTTGCTGAATGTGAGAACTTCGTAGTTTAAAATTTTCACCTATTTTCATGCGCACCAAAGGTCAGCTGGAACACAGAATAACAATAAATAAAAAAATTTAAAAAAAAATGTGTCCAACAAGAATAGAAACACACTAATGAGTACAACACGCTGCAGTGTCATAAACACTTTTGCGGCGCTTTATGTATTTATTCTGTGTTTGGTATTGTCAATGCGGCAAATATGTATGTACATGCATATAGTACATATCTATGCCATGCTATTTAAATTTCATTTCATTGACATTTAAAATTAGATTGACTCAAACGTGATTATCTATGTATGTACTTAATTTGCTTGTAGGCAGAACTACAATGCTGCGGAAGCCTATGTAGCTTTGCGCAAAATTTATGAACGCCTAGTAAAATTGTTACTTAGCTGACTGCAGGTTTCTAAAAAAAGGAGTTTCGCGGCGCAGCCGGACACTCATGCACACACATATGTATGTACGTACAGTTGTGTTCAAAAAAAAAAAGGATAAAATGTTAAACTTAGAGAATGCATATAAATTGGTAATACCTTTAAGCTCAGTTCACCACACTCAACTTGTCTCAAACTTTACCTTTGCCTGTTGACTTAGAATGTACTGTCTGGAACCACACATATCCAATTTGAAGTTATTGGTTGATTCCAAGCCTCCATGCCCTTTGGCGGGCTATTTCATTTTGAACGTTTTACTCTTGCATCGGCATCTTCCATCGTCAAATATGACAACATTCTCCTGAAGAATTTTATATTCAGATTACTTTCAATTAGTGAAAACCACATAGTTCTCCAACATTATTTGGAAGATTTAGCTCATGCGTAACCAATTTTGAGGATCTCGAGGCGCCATGCACGCATAGTGAAACATACCGTCGATCGCTTTTGAATGTAGTTTTGCGCGAGATGTCAAAAGTTTGCTGTTGTTTCTTAGGTCTTTATAGATATGTTTTGTCTTGACTTCAATCGATGCGTGTTTTTAGTACATCTACATTAAAAAATAAATAAATAATTTAAAAACACCTAATTATGGGCACGTCTTTATTTCTTTAAAATGTTAGATCCTCATAAATTAAACATTGCTTTTTTCTTTTTTTGACAGCTCGTTTTTGGTAAATATAAGGAAATGCCCCATAAAACGGCGCAATGAACTAAAAGTGTCGATTTCTTGTTTACTTTCCTGTTTATTATATCCTAATTTAAAATATCTTAAAGCAACTCTTCATCTTGTAAAGCAGAACGTTTTACTATTCTGAGGTGTCGCACTACTATTTTTGTTAACTCAACTGTATCTACATACGTATGTATGTATCGCATGTAGGCAATGCAACACAAAAGTAAATCACGCCTCTTGCCCACACATTAGCCCCGGGGGCCATGGCATAACTGCCTGTCAAACTGGGCACAAATCAATTGTGACAGCACTTTTGACCTTAACATGATGTTGCTGGCTTTGTTATTGCTTTTGTTTTATGCGCGTTTCAATCTCCTTAATGACCGCAACATTCATAAATTAGACTCACACTTGTTCCAATAAAATACGCGCGACTATGTAGAAATCTATTCTTCTCGAGATTGACGGATCTCACTGATGACATTTGTTTTATTTAAATTTTGGTTGTTTTTGTGGGCTTACACATTGTCACTTTACCTTCTTGCAAAAAATCAACGGCAAGTCCCAGCTACTTCAGACTTGCACTTTATTATACATACTAAAATTGAATGGGCTACAACACTGCATGCCAAAAATATTTCTTATTCACGCAAAAAACCTTTGATCGCTGCTTAATAGTCAGAGAAAATGTAGATGGAACGGATTAAATAGCTTCGCGCTCTAACTGGACAAAAAAGCTGGCAAGCCCTTAACGAAGAAAATTGAAGGCGTGAAGGTGTGAAAACTAGGCGGAAGACTTGTCATTTACATACATACTACATATTTACAGACAGCTCAAAAATAATGAACGGAGTAGAAGTATTGCTGTATTGCGTGAAACTTGACATTTGTCAACCAATTAAGTTGCCAGCTGACAGTCAAGCAATTCCAAGTTCCAAGGAGCAACTACATATCCGAAAATGGGCGACTGCATTTCTACAAAGTCGAATTTGAGTTCGAGTTTGAGAATCCGGCAATATAATAAACTTGAATATATGTGTTAAAACAAGGGTGCTCGCTAGGGAAAGTCGGAATTTGAAGGCTGGCCCTCACATCCTAGGATTGTTCTGTATCGAAAAAGTACACCCCTGTTTTTTATTTTGAAATCAAAGAGTATTTAGGAGTCACTCAAAGTTTTCCATGTATTTTATATGGAGAAATACAACTTTTCGTAGAAATGGCACGGAATTCCTGAATATCAATATTTTTCGATCGGAAAACTCGTGAACCGAATAGTGAATAAAGTGCCAGCCAATATACTTCAATTTTAGCTTCACGAAAGCTGGGCAGACTGGTAGCCAGTTTTGATGTGATGTCACCTCTTCAACCTTCAGTATACTGCTTCAGTAAAGATTAGATGCGCTTTTTTAGTCTTAGTGCTTGAATTCCGATCGTACAACTACCCCTCAGAACCCCCCCACAAGAACGCGAGAGCTGTGACTGTAGAACAGTGTTGGCACTAATCGATTGATTTTTGAATCAATTAGTTAATTTGATTAAATTCAATCGAATTATAGTTAATCATGGTTTAATTTAATCTGATTAAATAGTTAATCGTAACCAAGATTTAAAAAAATAATTTTTAATCATTAACCCTTAATTTGATTAACTAGGTTTGGTGATTAATTAATTTATGCTGGAATTGTCTTTTGCACACAAGGTCCGTTAATCGGGTATGGCTAAGTCGGTTCCCCCCATCAATCTAAACAGTGTGCAAATAAGGGCGTTTCATTGAAGGAGATAATCAGTCATATTATATTGGGATTCTTTGGAAAAGTTATTTACAACAACATTATATTGATAAGAAAATCTATTA
Source organism: Rhagoletis zephyria (assembly GCF_001687245.7). NCBI lineage: Eukaryota > Metazoa > Arthropoda > Insecta > Diptera > Tephritidae > Rhagoletis > Rhagoletis zephyria. The sequence goes on along the minus strand of NW_016160078.1, from coordinate 37,409 downwards.
ATTGGTTTCAAAATACTACATTGCTCTAATTACGGCAGCTCAGAAAAAAAGAAATAACCAAACGCTGAGGCTCCACTTCGACGGTTGTGAGGTGAGTTAGTGGTGTGAAGTGTCCGACGTTGCTGATATCCACAGACCCCCGCCGACATATTCTTTTGCGTCTAATTGGTATTACTTCATGCCTAGTATGTTGCTGTACGCGCTTCCTCGTCCCACCGCTGCCCCCCTCTGGACGATTGTGGCATTTTTTTTTTTTCAAACAATTTTGATTAGACTGCTGCCGCTGCTACATTTAA
>NW_016160078.1:0-37013 GCF_001687245.7 Rhagoletis zephyria | reverse complement strand
AAAGCCTATTTTAGTATAAATGAATGATCATACCAGATTCCCTACCCACCCGTCCACCTCGTATTTAAAAATAAGACTCATACCACGCACGCGTGCTGTGGTGCTGAATCAAACTCAACATTTGAAAGCACATTTATGTACATACAGTATCGGACAAAACATTTGCAACTGGAACACAGCCCTGGGAATATTGTCTCTCACAAAGCCGTTTTTTCTCTGAAATAGTTTTTGTTTCTTGTTTTGGGCGCTAGAGTATTTCACTAATTTATTTTGAAATGTTTATTGAGATATTTTTTCTTTTTCGGTTATATTTGGGAAAAATTTGTACACGCGTGGTANTCAATTTTTATTGTAGTTCTAAAGGAATTTAAAAAAATAAATAATTTAGTTATGTAATAAAAAAAATAGGAATAATTTTACTTCTTCGATCAATGTCGTAAATTTTCTTCTTAAACCAATATTATTCAAAAAACTATCAGTTTTTGTAACATTGAGTACACACCATAGGCTGATGATCAGGACAAATTCATTTATTCAAAGTCTGGCGCCACTTTTTGTGGATGAACTTAGAGCTCTGGTGCAATAGGTGAACCGACCAACTAAAATTTGGTATTTGGCTGTACCTCTTGAGATGCTAAGATGCCTAAGAGCTTCCCTATTCCAAATTTTAGTTGTTAGGAAAGTGTTTCAATGGATGTANAATTTTAATTATGAAAAAGCATCCGTGGAGTGCAGAACCCTTCATTTTAATATGGCCGCATTTCAGTTCAATTTTGCTAAATGCTAAAATTTGTATACTAAAATTTATTACGAGTTGGGTTGGTGCTCTTTCATATACGTATTTTTTAAATTTAGCAATTCTTTTTGTAATTCTAAAGTTTTTTCTCTCAGTGTTGGTTTTAAAATTTATGTACTCTAAAAACACATTTTTTCGGAGCAAAATTTGGGTTTAAATGGCAGTTAAATTTCAAACGCTACTTGGGCAAAAGTACAAGTATTAATTATATATTTTTATATACATCGTGCTGTACTTCTTGAGATGCTAAGATGCCTAAGAGCGTCCCTATTCCAAATTTTAGTTGTTAGAGAAGTGTTTTAATGGATGTACAGCGATTCAAAGTGGATTTAAAAAAATCGCGAGACTATTCTTGTAAAAAGTTATCCGTGAAATTTTTTTTCAGTATTAACATTCATTTGGTTGATTATGAGAGCTTAGATTGCGGCAATGTTCATTAAAATGAAAAATATTTTAAGTAGCTATCGGCGGCAGTTTCTAAGAACACGGTACTCACTCGTCGACAAATTTAATGCGGAAGGCTTTCATGGAACCGCACCGCTCGCATATACAAAACTGTCAACGTATCAACAAAAATGTTGCCCTGGTCTACTATAGTAGGCCGCGCGTGTAGTCTAGTGCTAAGGGCGATTTTCTCAAGCATACGTTCTTGTGAAACGCACTGTACATAAACATTTAAACCAGCCATGCCCAACGCCGGCAGAACTCCNTCAGTATTGACATTCATTTGGTTGATTATGCGAGCTTCGATTGCAGCAATGTTCATCAAGTCGAAAAATATTTTAAGTAGCTATCGGCGGCAGTTTCTAAGAACACGGTACTCACTCGTCGCGGAAGGCTTTCATGGGACCGCACCGCTCGCATATACAAAACTGTCAACGTATCAACAAAAATGTTGCCCTGGTCTACTATAGTAGGCCGCGCGTGTAGTCTAGTGTTAAGGGCGATTTTCTCAAGCATACGTTCTTGTGAAACTCACTGTACATAAACATTTAAACCAGCCATGCCCAACGCCGGCAGAACTCCATAAGCAAGTGCCCTGCGCTGGGCATCCCGGATTTAAAAACTAAAAAATTAATTTGAGTAGCTGTAGACTTGTGAACGAACACATTTTTTAGCGTTAAACGTTGCTAGCCACGCTAATTTTTGTTTATGTACATACGTACATATGTATGTACACACTTGTGAAATAAATTTACGCCTCATCATTAAAAAGTAGCACTAAAATAAAACCACTATTCCAGTTGTAATGTCAAGCCATTAAAGCTAATAACAACAACATTAATAAAGCACTAACACGTCGCACTTGTAAAGTCAACTCAAACCGTTGGTGCTTAAGATTCGTTGGAGGGCNCCGCGCGTGTAGTCTAGTGCTAAGGGCGATTTTCTCAAGCATACGTTCTTGTGAAACGCACTGTACATAAACATTTAAACCAGCCATGCCCAACGCCGGCAGAACTCCATAAGCAAGTGCCCTGCGCTGGGCATCCCGTATTTAAAAACTAAAAAATTAATTTGAGTAGCTGTAGACTTGTGAACGAACACATTTTTTAGCGTTAAACGTTGCTAGCCACCGCTGAAAAAGCTAATTTTTGTTTTTATGTACTTATGTATGTACACACTTGTGCAATAAATTTACGCCTCATCATTAAAAAGTAGCACTAAAATAAAACCACTATTCCAGTTGTAATGTCAAGCGATTAAAGCTAATAACAACAACATTAATAAAGCACTAACACGTCGCACTTGTAAAGTCAACTCAAACCGTTGGTGCTTAAGATTCGTTGGAGGGCGGCTACATTCTGGATTAAAGTATGTACATACATACACACATATTCAACAGTTACTAAATACTTGTCTTGGCGCGCAAAACATATGTACAGTCTTTAATTAAGTATGTTTACTTTTGATCTTCAGTGCAATTGTGCGCATTTTCTGAGACAAGATTTTACGAATGTAAACAAATTTATATGGAAGCACACAAAGCCCCATATGTACAAATGTACATACATATAATCGGATAGAAAAAAATAATAGCTTCGTATTTAAGATTTTCATCAGTTGGACGATCTATAAAAGTAAAGTCGAAATAACCACAGAGAAATTTATTTACATGGAAGAAAACTTAAAATTAAAAGTGCAAAATGACAGGATTCGAAAAAATGTTGCAGAAAAAAGCATAGTTCATGTTATGTGATATTTATACATTTTTTTTAATCTATATATAATTGCTCTGTCGTACGACTTAGTTAGGGCGATCTAAAGCAGCGACGGAATTGAGCTATATACCAAATTTAAGTACGGGCTCGAAATTTAAGAACGCTAATTTCCTCAAAATTGATACTAACAACAATCCCTTGAAAAGAAGTAACATTATTTGGAATTTTGGAAAATGGGCGTGATGCCGCCCACATAGTAGTTTTCGGAAAGGTGAGAAACTTATACTTGCGCCGGGTATTTATGGGCGGTTTTTTCGTTGAACGGTGTTTTTTTTTGTTTTTTTGTTAAGAGAACAATAGTTTGAGAATAAATATAATTCATCTGTACCGCGTTTATTTATTTAAATTTTCTGGTTGCAGTTGACCGTGTTTTTTTTACAAAAGTAAAAGGTGTCAGAAAAATGGATAGTGATCACTGTAATCTATTGAAAAATATTAAGCCATTTTCAGTGGCATTCAGATTCGAAAACAATTACAATTGGACAATTTTTTGTTTTAATTATCCGCGGAAACAAATTAACCGGGGCTGTGTCAATTTTTGTTTTACCGATTGATCAAAATAAAAGGGGGGTCAGTTAAATGGGGCATACTGTGTAATCTAATCTGCATAAGAAAAAATACGTTCCTCTCATACAAAATCTAGGCAAATTGCTGTGCAGGCAGACGCTTGCCTCAAATAGAAACTACAAAATATTTGCCTCCTCAAGTTATAGCCAACGTTGAAGCGCACATTCATGGAAGTAAAATTGGATTTGTTCAAAAATGTTGTATTCGTGGAATGGAAGGCATCAAATAAATGCTGACAATGGCGCAACAACCTTAGTTCGCATCCACAGACTCGTTCTTGTCCACAGCCGCGCGCACTGAGGCAACTTCAGTGACCACGGGCGGAGGCACAACGTACAAAATCCAAAATAGAGCAACCGCGGCAGCGGCAACATCCACCAACAGTATCAGCAGCCGTTAGCTACACTAAGCAATACCGCGCCACGTCGCCGCACAATCTGAAATCGTTTATCTATTTTTGACGAATCAAAGTTCGTTAACACCGCAACTTGTGTGCCATAAAATGAAATAGACCAGGGAACATCAACAGGCCCAACAACAAGCCCAGCGCGCACATCACGTAGAACAGCGGAGGGAATTCTAGGGGCGGCTCGCATTGCGTAAACTATTTACCAGTGATTTAGTTGAGAAAAACAAAAAAAAAAAAAACATTTACGCAGCTAGGTATTTTTGTGTTTTTGTTCTGTCTCGACGTGCGGAAAATACTGCGTTCGATGACACTCAGACATACTTCGTCGACAAAGACGTCGTTGCACATAATTCAAGTGAATTAATGTTGCTCAATGTTTCTTCTATTTATAAAATGTCGCAACTCGGCGGACGCGGGTAAAAATGAAATATTTTTGATTTTATTATTGTGCAACTTTGTTGTGACAACAAATTTTCGTAAGAATCTACCTATTCTTAGATTGGACATACACAGACAAGAAGCCAGCCTCAGCGTTATGTTCCATTAAAAACCATCGAAGTATAAGAGTATGCAATGCGGCCTGTTCGTTGTGGAATGGCGCGCCGAAATTGCCTACAGAATATTAGCGCTGCGGGTTGAGAATCAGCACCTCGCTCCCTTCGCGGCGACGGGCTGCTAATTCGAGATCCTCTGCCACCTCCGTCGTCACAGCACTAACAGTCAGGTGCCTATCGAGCACCACATCAAATCGATATGTTTCGTTGAGGGCCTCATTCTCAACAGCCAGTTGAAATACACGGAGGCAGAATGCTTAGAATCTCCGTTGCGACTTTGGAAGTATAAGTCCAATTTTTGACAACTTTTTCAGCCAATGGGGCTGTATTTCGGAAATAGTTCGCACAAAAAAAATGTACTTTTTTTGTCATGCAGTCTAAAAAATAATTTTAGGAATAGCAAAATTTTAAAACGCCACCAAAATTCTTGGGTATGAGCAAAAAAATTAAAATCGGATACTTGGGTCATCTTATGTTCGTTGGGTTGTGTCTTTCTACTGCTTTTAGGAGGATTTAAGTTAAGTTGATAATAACTGGCTCCGTGGACCAAAAAGCTTGAGAAAAATTCGAAAAAAAATGTTATAGTGACTTTTGGTTTAAATTACACCCCTTATTTGTATTAAACCCATACCTAATGCTTTACCTCAAATAAACATTAGGGCTGTTTAGGATCTTGTGCATATGCTCTTGGATTTGCATAATCGTTGCATTTGTAAATTCACAACAATAAAATGCACACGGTTGCCATGGCAGCGAGCAACAAATATGCAACTGCTATTCCAACTGCAAATCCAAGAACATTTCCACAACATCCTGAACAGCCCTTATGTATATTTCCCCCTCTTTAAAAAGAGTTATTCCAGACTTTTATTGTATAGCGTTGCCACACCTGACTAATTTGTAGTTGGCAGCATTTTTTTCGCTGTGAACAGCAACATTTCCGTTTGGCGAAATTACCCACCACCCATCTACACTAGGGTGGCCCAAAAACAGTAAAGTCGAAATTGCAATGCTCTCACCCCTCAGGATTGTTCTATATCGGGGATGAGAGCATAAAAATTCCGACTTTACTTTTTCACATACATTTTTGGATCACCCTAATCTACTTACAATACTTAATGCGGACTGCATGCGATCGCAGAGAATTTGTAGATGGAGTAATGCAATGACTATGCAAAGGTCATCAGCATACATTACACCATCTCTATAGGGAGTAAAGGAACATGTCCCAAAGGCTAGTGGGCTGGACTACTCGCTGGGAAAAAGTTTTGATTCTGTCTCCATGCTCTCTAGTATTCATAGCCCGAAGCCGAAATGCGCTAAAGTGTATTGCATCTACTACATAACAGCAAGTTTTACATTACGTACTTACTTATGTAGCTACATATGTATGTATCGGGTGATCCATCTACACTTTTTTAAATTTTAAATAAAACACTTTCAAAAAAATAGCTGGATGTCGGAATCTTTGTTATGACCCGAACAATTTTTATGACATTTACTTTTTGAAAATAATTTTATTGAAATGTTGGCCGCAGGCGAGACATAACTACCAAAAACGAGCGCTACCCCAACTTTGTAACGGCCGTTTTGTTGCCTCAAAATTGAAGCTTGTGATGCCTTCGGGTATACAGCTTTATAGCCCATTAAATTTTGGTACAATAAGGTGTAAGTTTAAAGTTGCTAAATAATCGCGTTTATTTTTTCCCATTTTTTCACGCATTTACTTCCATACAGAGTGTGTTCGACAATTTTTTTCGTATGGAAAAAATGCATATTCAAACTTGCACTTGCATACTGGAAAAAATTAAAACAAAAAAAAAGTTGATTAAAAAGTTCAAAGTTTAGATGCAAACTTGCAAAATTTTGTATAATTTTTGCACAGAAATTGAAATATGAATTTTTATGATTTTTGTTAGCTAATGGGCTATACATTGATACAAAACAATAAATATTAAATAAACAAAAGAAAGAGGTCAAAATTTGTTAAAATGTTGCATTCCTATTTATTTTTCCAGCAGTGTATGTATTTAAAAAATAATGTAATTTATTGAATTGAAAAAAAATTTAAATACTTTCAGCTGCTTGTTTTGCAGTAAGCAGGCTCACTATATACTATCAATTATACTAGCTGATATAATTTGTATTTGTCAACAAAATCTCCTAGATCATCGTCTTGGGACTCGAACATTCATGAACAAAAAGGTTAAAGTTTCAAAAGCTTCCTCTATGCGTCGCTGCATTCCTTTGTACATATGTATGTATGTACATATGAATGCTCGTCGATGATAAGCTTAAGTGAGTTTACCTTAAAACCGCTACGCATACTTGAAGTAAAGTGCATTTACGTTTCCCAGAAAATTTATTTATATTTTAATTTTATTGTTGTTGTTTGCGTTTATTACTTAATACGATATTTTCGCTTTAAAGTGCAACAAAATAAGCACTTGTTGGCACTTTTCATGAACGATACATACATACACATACATATATAATACATGTTAAAGTACTTAAAATATACGAGGGTGTTGTGTATGTCTACACTTGAGTATATTTGCATGTAAATTTTGTATGTTTACATTTCATTAATACGTTATTATCTATTATTATTGTATTTACAGTTATAATGGTTATTTACCGCAAGGTGACCGCGGTCGCAGGCGTTCAAAATTCGTATTATACAAACGCACAGAGCCGAACGGTGTGAAACGTTCCAAACATTATATCGTCCAATCGCCACAGACATCGAAAGCTATACTAGATGCCAATCAACATTCAATATCTTACACACTGTCTCGCAATCAAGCTGTCATTGTCGAATACAAAGAGGACACGGAAACGGATATGTTTCAGGTAAATATACAGGCCGATTCTGAACAGAAACTCCCTGGGAGTTTTGTCTCTTTTCCCTTTCCTCTTAACTTGAATAAAAATTCCGTGAGGATTTTTTTTACTTTAAATGGCGGAGTTGAACTGTCAAAAAATTGTCAAACCTCCTTCCAAATTTTCGCGGAAAATACTACTCCCAGGCAGTTAATTATTGGAGATTTCTTTCTTTCTGGGAGTATTCAAAATTGGGCTGATAATGAGCAATTATGTCCTATGAATTTCAAGTCTGCAGTACATACTAGAAAGCATACATTGAAGAAATGCATTCAAATTCATTTACTAGATACCATTTAGAGGAAGTAATTTTCTTTGCCTCCTTGCTGAAATATTAGGGTATGTAAAGAGTCTCTGCGGAATTTTGTAACTATTTATGTTGCGTTGATGCTCATAAATCTGGCAATACTAGTCCAATGGCTACATTTTGAATGAGGGCAGTTCTGTAATTCGTCGTTCGTTCAAAAATTTATATAAATATATTGAAGTGTACTGTGCGAATGCTGTGACTCAGACCGGGCTTACACGTCGCTGAAATTTTGATGTCAAAGATGCACCTCGCCCTCGTCGGGCAGTTGCTGGAAAAGCCGATGAAATAATTAGTCTGTTCCAATAGCAGTCCGGTTTACAGGATTTAGTCAGAACTTACAGGAAGTCGTTCCTATTGACATAAAACCTGTAAGTGGGAACACTTTTGAGAGAGTAACTGAGCAACTGTTCCTAGTCAGAAGTTGCAGGATTTAGTCCGGAGTTTTTTTTTTCCTATAAGTTCATGAAAAGTGTCAAACGATCAGCTGATTCGCATGTGCAAAAAAAAACAGAAGGCGGTGTAAGCAAAGAACCTTATACTTGTACAAAAATGGAAGTAAGCAACGAAATATTTGAAGATGTATAAATTTTAATAATTAGTTAGTGATATTTCAGCCAAACAAGTGTTGTACAAATGACATATAAACAAACCGACTGACGTTTTTACAGGAAATAGTGCTTTTTGCGTTCCCATGCACTTCTGCATCTGTTCTCCTTTTACTCTCATTTGAGAGAGTAAACTTGTAGTTTGACAGTTCCACAGGTTTTAATCCGAAGTTCAAAGGAACAGACTAAATGCGAATAGTTGAGTCAGACCGATATGCAAGCTGTCCACTAAATATCAAACATAGGAGCTCGATTTTGATTCACCGAATTACCATCAATGAAACGCAACGAAATCGAAACATTTTTGAAACGAATTAGATTGACGGCAAACAATGTTATGTTTGTGGGACTGGAAGGGGATTGTCCCTTATAAACTGCTACAATGTGGCGAAGCTATCAATTCGGTCCTCTACTGTGCATAACTCGACCGAAGCAATTCGAGCAAGAGCGATCAAAATTGGCCGACATAAAAAGAGAGTTGTGTTCCATCAATGCAATGCAATGATTACCCGTCTGACTTCCATTTGCTTCGGTTTCTGCGAAACTCTCTTGATTGTAAAAAATTGGGCTGCCAAAGGGTCGCTGAAAATCACTTGGCCAAGTTTTTCACCGTTAAACCACAGAAATTCTATACTGATGGAATTATGAAGTTATCTGATAAATGGCAAAAGGTCATGCGTAGATAATAATGGCCAATATGTACTTGATTAAAATTGGTTTTCAATGAAGACATTTTTTTCTAAGTTTACCCAAAAATCGGCGGAGACTTTTCATATGACCCAATAATATTTTCTACCCTACTATCATGAGTAGCATATGAAGCCTTTTGTTCCATAATGTTTTGTTTTCCTGTTGTTGTTTTCCTTGATTATGCAGCCAATTATCTTACAGTGCACTGCTAATAAGGTGTAGCGGTACTATGAGAATTAAAAATTGTATTATCGTTTTCTATAGATGAGCAATGTGGTTTATTCGCGTTGTTTTTTAATATTTATCCGTGGAGTTATTAAACTTTTGTTTTGTAACATTTTGGCAGCACAAGCTGAGCATTGGCTAATAAATTTATAATGAAGAAAAAAATGTATTTAAAAAATTTCTGTCTCCCATATTGCGTGCCAGAAGAGCGCTACAGTAAATATGTATCTGTTACCAACTGCTTGTTTTCTGCAGTTTTTCATGGAATTCGCATGCAAACTATTCATTCATTTTTGCCCCACATGCATAGCTTCACATTCACAACAATCGGTGAAGGTGCCTTTCCGTTAGTATAATGAGGACTAGAAATTGTTGCGTTTTCAATGCAAACATATCGATTTCATATCATTATTTTGTTGTTTATCTTGCCATCTGTCTGGTCTCCGTATGCTCGCTTTTGTCATTTATATACGATATACTACATTTTCCCTATCTTGTTTGATTTGGCTTTTTATGCTCGTACTAACACGCTTGTGAATTTTCATCAGAATAGAATTCATGTACGTAAGTACATGTGTACATACATATGTGCATATTTTTCATAGTAATCTAGTAATCATTAGGTTCAATAGATATGTCAATAATCCCAAAATGCTTTCTAGTCAATATCTTCAATTCCAATTTACTATTGATTTTGTTCAGGGTTTGAAAATGCTGTAATTTTTTTATTTTATTTACTTTTGATATTATTCAACTTCGGCATATCATAATAGCAAAAGCAAAGCAATAGTAAATAAAAAAATAGCCTATGCTTGGCTGCCGCTTTGCTGTGAAGTTCCGACAGCTATCGAATAGTTCATAAGCAATTTGCGGCAGCACAGCGACAGCATAGCCTCAGCAAAGCAACAGTAGTTTGTTTATTGCTTTGCTGTGAAACTACAAATAACAAACTACAAACCCAGTGGGAAAATTTAATGAATATTAATCGAAAAAATAATCTGTAAAACAACCCTTTTCATATTCGAAAATGCATTTTTTCCCCAGGCCTATGTCCTGAGGAAAGTGGGGCATTCAAGTTTGCATTACCTAGTATCGAGAAATTAATGTGTTTTAATATGAAATTTTTGGAACTTTTTGAATACATTAGAATGCTGGTTACATAGTTAGCAATAATATAACCGAGAACTCATAAGAAATACATTATATTATTTATCACGCATGTAATGCATTACAACTTTTCCGGTTGGGTATGTATGTATGTATGAATTACGTATGTATGATCAAGGCGAATTAATACAAGGTGGTGTTATTAGACCAGCAGATTCCTTCTTCTTCCATTCGCAACAACAAAAATAACAACAACAAAAACTCGTCAGTCACAGTTACTCGTACATGCATATGAATGCATGGGCGTATAAGTGATTATTATATTTAGACATTAAGTAGCAATAGGCGACAAAGTTTTAAATTTTAAGTACGTACATACTAAAAGTTTATTTCCAATTTTCTTGATCAGTTCTTTGTTATGATTATTTTCCACAATTCGTTCTGTTAACATTCTGCACTTTAACCACTGCGCATAAAAGTTGCCGTAATGCAGTTGCTCCGCCTGAAACATAATTATAGTTTTTTGTAAGGGATCAAAAACAGTGCCATAGCATTCCATGAAGTCCCAAAGAACATCAGAATTTTCAAAGTTTTCTTCGATACTTTTGTTTCCAACAGACTCGACTGCACTGAGAAGTTCTTTTGCAGACAAAAGCGTTTGTATCATGTTAAAGGTAGAACCCCATCTTGTAGAGCAATCAAGTTAGGGAAATTTTAGATTTATTAGTTCGAATGCATCTTTAAATCCATTTGATGGTTTTCGAACAAATTTTGTAAAGTTCCTACAAGTTGATGAAAAGTCCTTAATTTGTACATCCTTCGTCACGTCTAGCGCGCACAGCTGAGCTGTATGGGCTGCACACCTACAAACTTGTATATGCTCAACGCGAATATCTGATGCTCCTTCTAAATTATCTATATTGTGTAAATATGTACCGTTAAGCGCTTCTATTTCGTGGTCTTCGTAGTAATCAGACAAAGTTTTTGTGGTTTTTATCATGTTAGCCCCATTATCGGATGTAATCGAAATTATTTGGTTCAATTTAATATCGTATTTTTTTATTGTTCTTAAGACTTCTGCAGCCAAATTATTCGACGCGCTTGCACCAATGCCCTTTAACTCCACCATTCCCAATATAAAAGATCGAATTTAATCGTCTTTTATAAATTGAGCACTTATGCCGAATATGTTGCGAGACAGCCTTGATGCGCTGTCAATTTTAAGAGACAAAATTCTGGAGTTCATTTCGCTCTTCATTTCTAGTCTTATATTTTCTGCAACCTTATTGGGTGTTTCTTGGCAATTTTTCGCATTTAATGTAAACCAATTTTGTCTGCCAATCCATCGCAAATCGGATCAACGAGGTTTCTTAGATTGGGAGAGTTCAAAACATTAAATGGAATACTATCCTCTGTAACCATGCCAATGTACGAGCGGAAAAGTATTTTTTTATTCATTTGAATTTTAATTATTTGTTTTTTTGGCGAAATTATGTGAGATGCTGAGATAGTCGAATTCATGGCATTGGAATTGTTTATTCCTATTTTGTGAAGTTTTTGCAAATGAGTTTTTAAGTTGTTTGCTCTATTGTTTTTTAAATTTGAATCGCAATATTTGCATATATCTATCCTATATCTTTGTTATTTTCAAAATGATCCCAAATACCACTTAAATTATTTTTTCGTGGGGCCATCGTTTTTGTTAATAGCTTTAAATACACTGAACTAAGACTTGGTCAAAAGCAGTTCCAAGCTAAAAAGTAAGTAAGCAAAAGTAAAACAAATTAACAAATGGTTGGCTCTTCAAACCGTTCTACGAACTATTGAAACTTACGATTCACAGGAAAGCAAAAGCGAAGCGAAAGGAATAAACAACTGTAACTGAGCTGTCTATAGAAAAAATAAAATCAAATTTTAAAAGCTAAAGAAAATGTAAATCAGTTCGAATCAAAACTTAAAAAATTCAAAGTATGGCAATAGCAAAGTTATTAGTGCTCTTGCTACTTTGCTGATAGCTTTTCAAACCCTGCCTAAAATATCCAGTGACCTACTCAAACACAAACAAAAATTTTCTTAAAAATTTTATTGATATTGTTTATTGTTAATTGTTTTTGAGTTTATGAAGGATTTTCTTTAGCCAAATTTTGTCATGTGACACGTTTCAACAATTTTACAGCCACTTTGTATTATATATTTACGTAAGGTGACCATAAATATGAATTGAAAACGTAGGACCATTTTTCAATAAATTAACCTACATAAGTTTATGTAGTAGAAAAATTACAAAAAATATACTATATACTATGTTTCCTAATTCTTAATTTAGTTTTAAACCTTTAAGTTAAATCAAATTTATAAAATTATAGAAAAATATGCTATTATTACACTAGTTAACACGAAAAAAATTGACTTTATAATAGACAATTTTCTAGAAAAACTGTGGGTCGTTGTTCAGTGCCCATTTTTTTAAAGAAACGTTCATAAAATTTCTTCGAAAAGGTTTTTTTTTGTACTTTCCCAAGTTATTCGTCAAAATCTCACGCAATGGCGTAAATGACCCGTAGAGGACCCAGGAGAGTTCGGAAGGAACTGTTGTGCCCTTAACAAAAATATGTAATTTGAGTAGATTTTGCTCCATAACCTCAACATTTCTCATTCGATGTTCACTATCTTAGGCTCGAAATTTACTGTAATGATTTATATTTTAAGTCGAATTTCATGATTAGTGAAAAATATAATCCATTAAAACTGTGTAGTTTTTAAAAATGATTAAAAATTCTACTTTTTTTACTTTGGTAGCTTTTATCACAATTAATTTTCTTGAAATCGGCAAAAGTTATATATTTTTGTAAAAGGCAAATCAACGCCTTCCGTTGATTGGATGATTTTTTCATGAGATAAAGGCGAATAGCTCCAAAAAGTAACAAAAAACAACTTTTTCGAAAAAATCTCGAAAACTCTTCTTTGAAAAGAAAATTCGGTATTGTTTTCGTGTTCAGTGGACCAAACTTAGCTTGGGAAACATTTTTGTCTTACGTGATTACCAAAAAATTTTTAGAACAGTGTTACAGATATTTTTTATGCTGGTATCCATTTCCTCGTCATCCATTGTCCATGGCCACACAAATTTTAGAACGCAATGACTGATTGAAGCTTCAAAATTAGCCTCACCCTTATGTTGTTATCAATCACTGCTTATATTTTGATCGGTAAATGGCTTCCGCAGGTAATATTAAAATATCGAATAAAATGCAGGACAAAGGCAGGACACAGTCCATTTTCAGGTATTTATGCTTTTAGAAACTATGCAGGGCAGACTTTGAATAACAGTACGGTCCAAAAACAGGACGGATGGTCACCGTAGATTAGGGATGCCAGACGTCCTGGTTTTCCAGGATTTGTAATGATTTAAACAATTGGCCATGGTGTACTGGTTCACACTTAAATTGTCCTGGTTTTTAATGAAGGTCAATGCAGACGCCCATCTAATTTTTAGCCAATTTTTGCTTTGAAACAAAGGTTTAGATTTCTGTCATTTTTAGTGTAAAATCGAAAATGAAAAATTTTTTCTAACATGTTGAACAATATCTGGTGAGTTTACCTCCTTTCTGTTTAGTTTATTTGGATAAAATCTAGTTTTGTGTGTTCCTGAACAAATTTTTATTCACGAAGTATACAAATATGCATATAGAAGAAAGGTGTAAAGGAACGCATACCAGGGGCATCTGCGTCTCGCTATGCGGATGGTGATCTGGCGACATTAGCATGGCATGTCTGTACCTTTGAAAGCAAGTCCCAGGATTTTCGGGTTTTTCGCAGTCGGAATTAGTGTGTAATCGATGTGAATTCCCGATCGAGCTGTCATCAAGGCTCCCTACATTAGTTCCTTACCTTGCCAAAGACAAAATTGAATATATGGCCGATTATTAACTATATCTGGTAGATTTCAATAAATATAAAATACAATCATTTATCAATGTTATTGTGGCTGATTAACATTTTATTCTTAATATTTTTATTGCGCTTTGTACCACGATTGTTTATTAGGAAAAAAAGCAACAAAGTCTAAGCGGTAGAAGTTATAGAAGCTATTTCGGAGATCAGCACATCTCCTCATCAGAATTCTTTTTTTCCCTGCTGAAGTCTAGAAACAAGAAGTATGTTGCTTCGTTGTTGCTTTTTCAATTTTTCCTAATAAGCAATCGTGGTACAAAGCTCAATAAAAATATTACAAATAAAAGACCATCTTTAAAAATAGTTTTCCTAGTTTGTTGAACTTTAACTCTCTGTGTTTTTAAGTGTCAAAGCCATTATTTACTTATTATTTTACTCAAAAGTTTACTTGTGGGCTAAAGTAAATATTTATTGGGGTGATGGGCTCGAATTTCCCAAAGCGGGCTTTTTTTAATCTGATACATCTGAATATCGAATATACCGGATTTTTTACCGAACAAAGCCTTTCTTTTTCATTTCATACAAATGTTGACCTCTCAATAAATTTTCGAGTTTCCGCAGTTTTCTAGGCTTTTTCCAGTTTAAGGAAAACCCCTAAATAGTTTTAAAATTACGTACATCATATTTGATTCCCATAAATTAATGTTTGGCACTTAAATATTTTCTACGCCTTCTCGTCCAACTGTTATTTGTTTCTTGATGTTTTACCACAAAAATGGAGACATCTACTATTTTACAACACCACCGAATAAACTTTTTCATGGCAGAAGTACACTCGACCGCTATTCGAAAAAAGTTGTTCGATGTTCCTGGGACTATAAATTGAACCATTGACTACCCGAGCAGCAGTATGCATATCTAAGCACTCTGCTACAGCCGCAACAGTACTGCTGAAATCCGAAAAAAGCTCAGAAAAACTGCAACAAAATATTCAGCATTATCATGAGTTTCATTTTCCCCGGGCCGGTTCACTTTTCACTTTTGGTTTCCATAGTTTTGCTATGGGCGGATGGCGAATTTTTGGGGGATTTTTTTTTCAGGCGAAACGCAGGATTAGGTAGATTAAAAAGGACAAAATAAGACCAACGTGAATTTTTCACTGATTTTTATATGTTTTACTTTTGATATAAAAAAAATTTAACTTATTATGGGTTATTTTCTTCTGTTAATAGAGGCCACAATCTCATACCAAAAGAAGCATTTTCATTATATGAAAACTATGTCAAATAAAACCAACTTATCCACATAATTTCATGGTTGCGAATCGGGTTTTTTCTAATTGAAATTTTTCGAATAACTCGATAACCGGGTCTGGAAAAAACCGGGGTTGGAAAAAACTCAAACACCCTATCAAATATGCTTACTGGATTATGGAAGTAGGTATAATGCATACAACAGTTTTATATAGCACACATGTATTTCCTTTCATACAATTTTGCACATTAAATCTTACATACATACAAACAGCACATACATATGTATGCGTAAAAAATATGTATGCTCACACACGCGCATTAACCTTTGGCTTTTGGCTTTTGATGACATAAATCTTTAAACTACAAGCCTTTGGGTTGCTTGTGTCTGCCCTGCGCAGCGGGAGTTTACAATGCCTTAGAACTCATTTTGTGGCAGTTGCTAGTAGGCACTTTCGCTTTGGTTGATGGCCCCTAAATAGAGAAAATAAAGCTTGAAAAAAAACACTCAAGTTGGGAAAGGTTGCCAACGAAACAACAGCTATTTTTGGTTTGTCAAGAAGAAACCATATATGGGCACAAATAGTACATACTTACATATGTAAAAAACCCTGCAACAAATCCAACTTGTCCAGAACCTGCGCTGAGCTAGCCTGAAAAGGGACGGTACTGGGTCTTCATCTATCCCAAATCAATGCACTCAACTGTCTTTTTTAACGTGGCGTTGTCCTACGACAGTGACAATTGTCACCATCTGCAGAATTTTTGAACTTGTTCTGAGCTGACTCTGGCTTAGATGTTTCTGAGACAGTTCATATAACAACAGTTCCTAGATAGTTCAAAAGTGACCCCTCCGGGCTAGAAAAAATGTGGTTAATTTTAAGCTGGTTCTGAGAAGTATATTACAGAGAGAACTAAGCACGCATACAATTCTGTAAATAAAAAATACTTCATTTTATGGTTAAATAACTATTTGTTTTGCACAAATTTACTTTTTGAGGTAAAATTAGGAAAATAAAGTGTCAGTTATTCCTTCACTTTCCAAACCCGTTATTCCCAAAAATAATTGTATTTGTTGCGTATAATGGGTATTTGTATAAACTAGAGAATTAGATATCAAATCACTGAAAACAGTTTGTTATTAGTTTTAGGGTCTAAGAAAATCGAAAAAATATAGTATAGTACATTTGTGCATATTTTGTCAGCTTTCACATGACCAGGATGAGTAACATTGATGACAGCGCAACTAGCAACATATGAGTTTCAACCGTCCAGCTCCGCATCCCTTTTGCAGTAGTGCAGAGACAGTTCTGAAATTTGTCGGGCGGAATTAGCACTTTGCCAGACTGTCTCTAAATTTTGCTGCAGGGAAGGTATACATATGTATAAAAATACTTTGTTACACATATACATATACATATGTATGTATGCATCTGAAACTTACATACTTTCTTTTGATTGAAATTTTGTCGTAAAAGGCATAGTTTAGCTTGTTTTGACATCAGTAGTTAGGCGGCTTTGATGATGACGCCGAGACTCCAGTAACTTTGACCTTGGTAATTGCACATAAGTGGTATACCAATGACTGTTTGAGTGAGCTTGGACTAGAAGATATGCGTGTGTGAATATTAAGAAGCATATTTTTGGTTTGCTTGCTTTGCTCTTATACACATCAAAAGTCGGTCGAGTGCTTGTCGACGAAGGTTATGTGAGGCGTGTTTGTATACATATATTCACTTTCACGTCTTCAACTTAAAACTTTTTTTAAATCTTTTTTTTAATGAAAGATAACAAAAAGCATTTTTTAAATCAGGTGAGAAGAGGTGAGGTGAGAACAGGTGAGTTGAGGTGTACTAAGATTTTTTTTGTCGAAACCAGCAACAAAACAGGGCCTGCAGAAACCATAACTACGTTCCGGCTATTGTAACGATTTACGAATAAACCTAAGCAGATTGTTGGGTGCCAAAGATCTCAGGTGTTCGTCTCTCACCACATCGCGGCCCAGTGCCTCAAACCTAAGTCTTGCAAAAGGTGTTCGACCTTTCATCATCATCTTCAATATGGGAGTGGCAAATTGTAGATACACTTATCACAGTCAGGTGTTTGTGTCTCGTGAAGTCACCAGTCAGAAGTCCAACAAGTTATCTGCAGTCCTATCTGCTCAGTTGGATAGACCTTCTGAGATCTAAGGCAACATGACCTTTGCCCAGCTCACCTGCAGCCCCTCAACGCCTCTCAGTCCTTGCTGAGCGAAGTATTCTCCCAGTTTTTGATGGTATCTTCGATGACCGAAGGTGGGAGTGCTATAACGGGCCGGTTGCGGTCGCGAGGAAAGCCTGGTCTTAGCCAGTTCTGAACAAATGATCAGATGCCTCATTACCAGGTACTCCCGAATTATGTGGCACCCAGAGTAAAGCAAGATCGTTACGTTTGCCAACATAATTTGGTCGAGATTTGCATTGCCGAACTACCTTCGAAGTAGTTAGAGGGCTGGCCAATGCTTTATTGCTATTTTTCACCACGTACTCCATGGCCTTGTGGATTGGAAATACCTCAGCCTGGAAGACCGAAGCATACTTGCCAAGAGAAAAGTGAAGCTTATCCCCATTAATTTCGATGAAGACCCCCAGTCCTGACACAGATTTAGATTTGGATCCATTCGTGAAGATTCGACAATGTGTGGGTCCGGGGTCAGTGCTGGTATTAAACCAATATTCAGCATTAGCAAATTCAACGGTATAGAATCTCTTTCACAAAGGTTATGGTGGCGTATAATCCTGTGGCATTGAAAAGACACAAGTGCTCAGAATTCTGCCACCAACAATTTCCGCCTCACCTCACTTTAGTGTTCTACCAACATCCGTTCCTTTACGGTCTGCAGGTGGCGTTTAAGGCTTTTCCGCGTATGAAAACACAAAGTAACGGTAAGTGCATCAAGAGGAGCGTCAGGTGTTGTATAAAAGGCTCCCGTACAACACACGGCGATAGTGCTTTGAAGTTTTCCAGCAAGCAGATTTTGGGTCTAACCATATAGGTATAAAGCACGAGGATTCACTTCGGTGACATACCCCACGTATTGCCAAAGGCCTGCTTACATTGCCTAAATGCTGCCAAAGCTTTGTAGATCTTGTGTTTCACGTTAGACTTCCAAGATATTTTTGTATACAAAATAACTCCCAGATAATTCACTTCAGGAGAAGTATGAATTTTGGCTCCTTTAAGTGTAAGGGGAACGAGACCCTCTATTCTTCTCCTGCTAGTGAAAAGCACAACACTTGTTTTTTTGGGTTACCAGTAAGCCCATTTCCATCACACCAAGTATCAATTATATTCAGTACTGCCTGCGCTTTCCTGCAAACAGCCGACAGAGATGGGATATGGCTTGAGCGTTGATATCGGATCCTATTTACCAGTGCAGTATCTACCCCAAGCCGTAGAACAGAATTGCACATGCTATCGAAGGTGGATTTGCCCTCAATGTCTACAAAAATGGCCAAGGGGAATTATTTCCTATTGATGGCATTACTATTTCTGTCAACCAGATTTTGCAAAGCCGTCCCAAAGCCGTAAGTGATAGTCGGTTTTATGACCGTATTGAATGACTAATAAGTTAGTTTCGGGGATATTACCAAAGTTTCATCATATACCCTTTACCAAGCATGAAATTCACTCGTCTTTCTTCACTAGTCTTTCAATGTTGACTACTCTGCTCGCTAGTTGACTAGAGTACACAGTGAGAAGACATCACTAACGTAGTGCCGTTCAATCCGTAGGCACGGTCCGTTAAATACCTGGACTGACAATTTTATCAAGTTTTTCTCTCTAGATCTGCCATATTCAGTAAAAACAAAGACTCTTCTTGCAGGCCCCTGATTCAGAGCATTGCAACACGTATGAAGGCAACACCAAAACCCTTGGCCCGCAAAAATGACCTTAGATAAGGTTTTTACAAATATTTCGACTCCAGCGCTAAAAAAAAAGTACAGATGACAAAGATGAAGAAAACTTTCACGTTTAACAGTTTCATGTCTTGTTTTTAAAGTATTTCGAATTAGTTCACTCCCGCCTTGCCAAACGCAATTGCATATGTAGGGGCACAAACTAACAGATTAATTGCAAATATGTGCCAAAAGGTTTAGGTAATTTATTTTTATTGTAGTCATTATGCTATTCAGCTCAACGTGCATTTACAGGTATGTGTACGTTTGTTACAAAAAAAAAAACAGGTAATGCAGTATGCAAGGCAAATTTCCGCCACAGATTCTGTCCCACCCCTGCAGGAAATGTATCTAACTATAAGCTAACTTTAAGTTGATTAGGAAGGAGCTAAAATTCGCTATTATCTGTATATTTTCTTTGACGAAAGCTAACTATATTTCTATGGCGATGGCCGCGAAATAGTCAAGGGTGGTTATCTCTGCATTTGATGGAACTAACTTGTAACTAATTACTTTTGAACACAAAATATCAATAGGCAAAACAAAATATTTTTTTGTATTTTTTTATTTATTTTTTTTCATATTTGTTAACATATTCTGCTGTAGGGGGTGCCATCCATATTCGAACTCCGTCAGACATAACTTCAAAATGATAATATGAAATTTTGATCTGCCTTTTATTTTTCCTCAATTCGAAAAGGTATTTGCGAAATGCAGGATATTTAAATAGAAACGCGTTTAAAGAAAACAATCTCCTGCATTACTTGTCAACTAGTTTCTAGTTAGCTTTTTGTAGCTAACTGCAAGTTATAGAAATCCCGCAAAAAAGCTAACTACAAGTGGGTTATTTTTTATCAATTGATAATTCCTTTCTACAGGGACATACTTCGGCTGCTATCCAAGCAAATATGCCACGACTCTTATATTGCCAGGCTTTTTTGAAACACTGTTGCTGCCCACGTTTGTGTTCCTGCAACATTTGCACACGCGATTCCATCACTGCGACTTGTGCATGTGCTTTCTAGCTACGTATTATTGCTCCGCTGGTGGTTTTGTTTGCTGCTTTGTTGTTTGAGGGATTCAATCTCTTTAGCGCATTTGAAATGCTAAGCACGCTCAGCATGCCGTCACTTGAGTGCTCTGCAGCCAGCACTCAGCACCCACCCAAACATGTCACCTTACCCAGCAGACACTCAGAAGCGTCATGTCTCGTCAATCAGTATCATTGTTTGTATATACATATACATACATATGTACATATGGAAGCTTTCGAGTTGGCAGTATGTTTGTGTGCGTGCATTTTTACGCAATACTATTGTTTGCTGCATGTCTGCACGCAAATTGAATGAATATACATACGTAACTGTACATATACCCAATTTGCCACAGGGCGTATGTATCTAGTCGAATACGGCTAAAAGTTTACGATCGTACCTCATTCGGAGTTGTTAGGTTTTTATGTGAAGTTATAAAATTGTCCAACCGATTGCTATGTCTTCCTAGGACATAATCATATTAAAAAAAAGAAAGAAAAAACAAAGACACACTAATTGAGCAAATAGGCAAACTGGTAGTACTTACTTAATATAGTTCAAAACTAGTATCTTTTCTTGTAGGGTACATACATATCTACATATGTATGTGTATGCGCATGCTTTTGTATGGTTGTATGGGTTAATGCCGACCTATCTGCATACAAAGAAATTAACCATGCACGTGCTATACGTATGTATGTATAGATACTCTTTTGAATCACTCGCACTCGAATTGTACTCGGCTTTTTTGTGTATTTTGTCAATTCATGCAATCACCTCCGCATGCTTCAACTTTTATGCGACAGAATACTTTTTTGTATAGTGGGCCAGCGCGCATTTGAGTTCAAAATGCATGAGTGTGACAAGAAAAAATGCAAATGTATGCGTGCATGTTGTACATTCACATTAAGATTGCTCTGCCATTTGTAGTCTTGCTCATGAATTACTTTATGGTGATATATATGTAAATGCACACTTAGCATACGTACGAAGAACGCAAACATTCACATGCAGTTAAATTCAAATGTAGCATGGATGGTATAATACACTTCCATGCCAATAGCTGCAAGGAAGCATAAAAGTGGTTTCACGTATGTACATTAGACTGGGTGGCCAAAAAAGTTTGCAATTACCATCCCTGATTTGAATTCATAGTTTGAGGGAAGTTCGAAGGCATCAACATTTTATTGCTTGATGAGTTCTAAAAACAGCTATAATTGAAATTTCTTCCTCACTCGCTTTCAAATATTCACATATCGTTTTTATCGATTAATATATCGACGTCAAGATCCATAAATATAAGAAGAATTCCGAAATTGTACCGACGAAAATCCCGACATAGGCCCGGAAATGATGAAGCAGTCTTAAACATACTGATTTAGTTCCGAGAATACCGAAAATCTCTAAAATCCCGAAACAGTTCTCAAATTAAGCTGAGGTGTGGTTAGGCGAGAACGGGTGTGATTCGTTAAAATGTAGTGAATTTAGGTGTGGTAGAATAGGTGTGGTAGGCTTAAGTGAGGTATGGTCAGTCGATTTTAAGTGAGGTAGAGTGAGTTGCGGGTGGGTATATTGAGGTGAGTGCAAGATGAGATGTTAGATGTTTCAATTTTGCGAAAATCATAAAGAATTTAGTTTAAAAGTATTTAGCCATCTCCTAAATAATTTAGTACTTTAACCAAAGTAATTTGCATCTCCTGAGTTTACTGAGTGTAATTTGTTTGTTAAATATTTATAAATTTTTTATTAAAGTTTGGTTAATTATATAACATTTAAACATCATAAAAATCCCTTTAAAATTTTGGTGAAAAATTTTATAAATTTTCACGAATACGAAAAAAAAAATTTCTTAATTTTAAAAAGAATTCAAAGTATGTAGTTTTGTGGCCCTTTTTTGCAAACGGTGTTATTGTTTTCTTCCATACAAAAAAAGGGGGCACATGGTAGCTTTTGTGGAAGAAAGTGCGTGACACCGTTAGCAAAATAAAATTTCAGAAATTTAAGAGTATCGTTAATTTTTTCGTGATCCTGCACAAATTGGAAATTCGAATACACATGGATTTTGTTATACCATAGCCTTCTGTCACGAGGTGAGCAACAGGTACACATAGTACAAGAGGTTTCTTTATTTTATCGAAAACTGTTTCAAAAAATAACTAACAAAAAGTAAATAAATAAATAATAATACCTAAGTAATACTCCTACTGCAAAACATGTTTTTTTTTTTTTATTGAGACACTGCAAACGCGAACTTTTTCGCAGAATTAAAAAGTTTTTAGTCCGAAAATAGATATCCGCGTTACTTTTACGCCTTGGCAAACGAGCGACATTGGTAAATATTAAAGCCTCGCCATGGACGAACATTTTTACGATCAAAAACTGCGCTAGAATTATGCTTTCACACCATTATTTATTTTCTGTATGGGTACCAACCCTATCTAATAGTATGTACATTATGCACGTATAGTAACGCTTATAATTATGCACGTAAATATTCTGAGATTCATGCGTTTAGATGTACATACACACGTATTTTTTGTTAGTTCCACTCGCCGTAACGTTTAAGTCGGTTAGCTTTGCTAACGCCGCCAGGCACTTACCTAGATTTTATTTATATTACCTTTTTAGCTTGCTGACTTTGACTTCATTTCACCTTTTGCAAGAACAAAAAACGACAATCATGTAAGCATTTTATGTTTAGATATCTTGGTTAATATGTTCTATATGTACGTGTACAATTCACTACACTCCTTAAGTAAATAGGTAATTTTTTATCTTTTCGCATGTGATAGACGTGAGCTTGTGTTGAATGGGTTTTGTTAGATTGCAAAATTGTTAGTACTATTTAAAAAAAAGATAAAACTTTGTTATCGCTGTTGGTATCCGCGCTAGAGGAAGAAAAAGTAAATTTCCTTGTCGAATTACCGAATTCGTAAAGGGTAACTCCCCAGGCAAAAAATATTGCCACCCAAAAATTCAATGAAAACTAAACTGTATGCTTACGATTGTATTTTGGTAAAAATACACAAATATGAAAGTTACGTGATTGACTGAAAATTTCAACTTACCCGCGATCACGCCAGCAAAAATTTCAGTTATGCACCGCTCACGTTCAAGCGTGAAAAAACATGACACGTGTTTGGCCTACCACTAACTAATTCATGCGAAACAGTAAAATAAGTTTAGGATAATTTTCGATAATTATTAGTCTGTGCTTTTGAAAGCAATAGAAATAATGAAAAGTATTTTTTCGGACTTTTTATGAGAACTGCAGACGACCCTTTAAGCATGCAAAGTTCAATGCCATTATATGATTGAACAAAATTTAACCGAATTAGTTTTTTTTTTTATTAATATATTGATCAAAAAAAGTATCTTAGTATGACGAAAACTAGATATCTTCTAGCTATCAGACCGATTCTCTGCATTTACTTAAATTAATACAAAAAATATACATAATAATAAGCGATTTACATTATTATTTATTTATCGACAATTGGGAAATCTAAAGTTATTTTCCTTAAAAATTATCAATACTAAAGATGTAATAAATTTCGAACATGCAACACCCGGAATAATGGTCAACATCTCCTCCTACTCGGCAACCTCAGTCGAAAGCTTTTTTGCTTTTAAATTCGTACCTTTCAAAAGTGTCATTGAAGTCATTAGCCTCATGTTGAAATAATAAAGTTTTTTTATAAATATTGATGCAGTGCACTGTGTGAAAAAAGCGTTTATTTTATAAAGTTTTTTTTTACAAATAATTTATCAAGTAGACACAGCATTGGGCGATATAAGTACTCGAACGCACATAGAGAAATTCTAATTAAAAAATTATGCTAAGAGACTGCAAACACGCAATTTTGTAAACCTACGCAGTGAAAAATCTTTCCTGTGACTAAATAAAGTATAAATAAATTTCTGTTACCATTGGCTGCTTCCAAGTGTTTGTTGTTAGGATAATGGAAATAATAAAAACGCAAATTGGATTAAAAATTGTGCTCCCATTTGTTTAAAAATACGAAATTGAACATAAAAACTGTCATTTTATCTTGGTCGAAATATCACCAGGAAAGATACATAAGGGTGATTCGGGCTTCAATAAAAGCGGCAGTGTTGGTTTTAGTAAAAGAGCATCACGTTGTACGCGAAAATTTTTGCGGCTCTGCCTTTATCACGCTCTCGATTTGCAAAATTTTGACAATCCGTTATGATCACCAACAAATCAAATGCATGAAAAAAATTTTAACGTGGTCGTTTTCTGCATAATTTCAATAGATTTTCAGTTGAACAGTAGCAGCATATCATAATATATATGACAACTAAATCGTAATATTACAAAAAACAAAAACAAACATACGGTTAGAAATGTTTTACAGTCAAGCAATGGCGGAGATAACGAAAATTGTTACGTATACGCCATGATATCGAAATATGTATTGTATATTGTTTATCAGTACTTATTGTATTAAACTCAGGTGTAGTATTATTTAAATGGTAAATTCGATGAACAAACTGGAATCATGGGTTCAGTTATGAAACCAAAAAAAAAAACTCGAATATACGTAGTACTACGTGACATACATAATTATAAAATACAATCGCCGTTCGGAGTCGGATTTTAACTATTTGTCCCTCGCCTTTGTGACATCAAGGCGCAAGCCACAAATCGTAGAAGCTCGGCCAAACACGAACATATTATGTCAGCGCCAGTTTTTTATTATTATTCTTAGTCTTCTTAATATAAAAGTATTTGGTCTGAATATAATACATACATATCGATGGTCCTGTGCAATAACGACACAATTCAAAATGCAAAAAACAAAAACCTTTACTACTTTTAAGTGGCTCTTGTCTCTAATCCTTATCTAATTCATTTCCATTCCTTATTAGAGTAAGCAGTAAGGATTGTGTACTTACCACAAGATTATACATAGATAGGTATGCCTGACTGAAACCGAACTAGTTCGAAAACGACCAGACTTATACCAAGTACAAAACGATTTATTCACGTCCGGTTTTATTTGGCTTTGACAGTTTGATACCTTTTATGATTCCTTTTTTAGGCCAACGATCCAATTGTGACATATTTCATCGTCAATACTTCATAAGGTAACAAGCTTATTCGGTCACACTTTCTACGATATGCAGGTATGTAAACCAGCTATTGGGTCGTCTACTTTTTCTTACTTCTTTATATCACATACAATATAACTGGCTGCTAAGTCTGTGCATAAATGCATGCTTTCATATATATTCTCATACATACCGATCTAAGTAAGAGCAAAGGTCTTTCAAACAGAAAGTCTCACAGTCTCACCAACTACATATAAAAAGCGCAGCTGGTACTTCATTTTGTCAATTTCCAATATTTATAAATTTATTGCCGGTGCCTTTTCAAATTCAAGGGTTAATTCACTACATCACAGCTAATAACAATTACAGAGCAAAAGAGTGCCGCCATGGAGGAGCAGCAACCGCTAGCTTTCCACAGCTGAGAATCAGCTATAAATAATTCACAAAAATATGATATTCATAATAGTTGAGCTGGCAAGCTGACAGCACGCAATTCACAATCCTAAAAACTCACTCACACCCAAAAAAAAAGCACACCCACTCACTCAACCACCCTCATGCGGCACCCCCATTCGGCAAGGTAATTCAGCAAATATGCGAACGTAAATCAAGCGTAGGTAATAGTGATGCAGCACAAAGACGCCGCAGGCACTTTCTTAAGAATAATATTTCCCTTAGTCATTTTTATTGTGGGCATATTTCATGTCACCTCAGTGCACACACACATACATATGTAGGTATGTCTACAATTGTATGCATACACCGGCATATCTACATGCCTCAGCAAGCAAACAACGAAGAGAAAGCACTTATTCAATGAAAATTTATGTGCCACCGACCTCACACGCTCCGGCGTCTGACAGCTCTGGACTCATAACCACAGTTGCCGGATGTGAAGCAAGTCAAAACCGGCGAATATGTGCACAAGCGTAAATGCATGTACATACACATACATACTCACATATGTACGATTGTCTGTATACACTTACATATATGTACCAGCATGCAGACACATCTANGGACTCATAACCACAGTTGCCGGATGTGAAGCAAGTCAAAACCGGCGAATATGTGCACAAGCGTAAATGCATACATATATACGTTTGTATGTATACACTTATATGTACCAGCACGCAGACACATCTGTGCTTTTCCACACTTGCATAAGTTCGAAAGCGCGCAAGTAGCCGTCAGCTGGCGCAAGAGTGCACGCAAATTCAGTCACTTCCTCAATTCCCATTGAGGTTAATGCCTGGAAGCGTCGCATTGCGGCATATTTTGTGGCGCGTAAATTCGCAAATGTTCCAAAGGAGTTCCTTTCTCTGCATTTCCTTTCACAAAATGAATGGCAATGGCACTAAATTGTATGAATGGGACGTGCATAGGTATAACTATGAGTGTATCAGAGAGCAGCAAATCGTACTAGTTGAGATATGAATGAATGAATTTGCTTATCCTTTGATGAAAGAACTTTGATGTAATTATAATTGGAATTGACGTTATCGAGTATTATCTCTAATGCACTATAGAATTAAAAATGTGAAATACTAATTCTTTGTCTGGAATGAACTGCCAATACATATCGGCACTAGATACGAATGAGGAGGCGTTAGTGTTTTGATGGCGGAACAGCACGTGTGAAAAATAAAAAATAAAATGACGAAAGAGGCCCATAAAAAAACTTCGGCGAAGAAAGACGCGTAAGCATAGATCTGTACCTGGCCAAGGGACTTTCAGTTCAGCACCATTCCTCAAAACTCCTTTGGGGAATTTACATACATAATTCACCGCGTGCTTCCCCGCCGTCAAATAGGCTAACGCGTCTTTCCTAGCCGCCAGCTACATATGTTTCTTCGCTGAAGTTTTCTTTAACCCTTCCCGTACTTTGTTAAAATATATTGTACATTTACTTTTTGTAATTTTTTTGTAAAATCTTATTAATATTTTTGACAATAAATTAAACTTTTTGAAGTTTTGGACTGTCCCAAAGAGTTTACGTAAATTTCCAACTCGCAAACGTTTTTAAAAATATTTTTAGAATTTGATTTAAAAATAGAAAACTTTATAAAATTCCAGTGACGTGCAAGTGGTGGTAATTTATTGTACAAAAAATATATGAAAGTCAAGTAAAATCGCTAAGAAAAGCACATAGCATGGTAACATAAAAAGCTTTTCATCATTTAAAAATGCTAAACTTAAACTATCATGATTTTAAATATTTTTCCCGAGTGGTCAAAAAAAATTTACAATATATTGCACATTTACACTGAAAGGATATAAGTATCTTGTACATTATATTGTACAAAACTCCGCAAAGGTTGCAGTTGAAAAGGCAATTACGGTGGTTTTTGGAGTGGTTTTTCAAGAGTTTGTGTGCTGTTGTTGCAGTAAAGGGTAGGTTTTTAATTTTTTGATCTGCTGAAGACAGAAAAACCGGGAAGTTTTATTAAAATGGTTCATTTGTATTTTATATTGTAGTTGTATCTGAAATTTTTTAAAATCTCATTATATTATAGATACTCAAAAAGATATAAAATATTCATTCCAATATATCTGAAGTAAACTAAATTATTTCGTGCATACATACCATCATTTTCAATTGTATCAATCAATAATCATTATATTAGGATATACATTTTTCTAGTCATCTTTAATATTATTCAAGGACTTATTTTATAAAAGTCCTTTCATAGTAATTATCAGAGAGATAAATATTTTTAGGTTGGATGTATGTCCTACAAATAGATTTATGCAAAAAAAATGCCATATTTTTTTTAGTTGATCGCACTTTAGATCTAGGTGTGCGATTGGTACGAGTGCGGCCTAGTGCGGCATGGCGTATGAGGAACATTATTTCCTATCCCCTTCATTTTACCATTGAACCACGAGAACAGCTCCCGTGTTTGACAATATGTATTCAAATACGCTCGTGTGATACAGCACTGCTCTGCTGCCATAGCGTGTTTGCTGACCTGGATCTCCGCCTGAGAGAAAGATAGCCTTCTGGGATGTATGTCATTGACACTTGACTTAACGGTCTTGTGGTTTGGAGCTTCATAGAAGTACGTTGGGATACTCTCCCTTGGTTTAGCAAGGTTACTACTTCACATTGGGCAGAATTTGTGGGCGGAGTGATATATAAAGCCGCTATCTAACTCGGTTAACAAGAAATCTTTTAAAATAATGATCAGCTTTCAAAACTTAAGATGTCAATATAATTATGCATAAGCATTGCTGAATAATTTGTGCCATTTTATCATATGCCGGTTGATAATTGCCTAATACATGCGATAAAAAAGCTAATAAAAAATGCATAGCAGCACAATTTGTTTAAGCATTCTTTATGGCGCTTTATTGATTCATTCGGTAACTGATATACATATGCAACTATGTTTAAAACCTGTAAAAATATTTTCATTTTTACACATTCATGTTACTGGAATCTTCCTAACTATAGACTTCATAATTACAATTTTCAAGCCAAGGCTGTGTTTATTAAAAACAACAACAACATTCGAGGTTACTATTTAAGGTAAACTATTTACTTCTTTTAACTTAACGTTTTCTTTCGTTCACCGCAAAAATTAAATAGCCTAGATTTACGGGTAACAATAGTGTCACTATTAAAAGCAAAATATTTTTAGGCAGCTTCTGCCTAAATAAAAAACCAGAATATCTGCTTTAAACCAGCAAAAAAAATATTTATTGAAAAGAAAGGCAAGGTTGCTCACTGGTGGCTGACAGCAGACGTGCGCCATTAGTGTATTAGGTCATCAGCGTCACATTTTCTGAGTCAACCTAATTGATATCACCGCCAAAGGGCTACAGCCAGCTTACAGCACTGACAACCCACAAAGTCATTTCATCCCTATAAGAAAATGTTAGCCTTGTGAATCAACAGCAGTACAGTTCCCACCCTTTTTTGTGTTTCTACTTTGCTTTTTCTCTTGGGCGACGAAAGTCAGCCAGCATGCTGACCATTATCATAAAGCAGACAAGTGAAATAGTCGTATACACATATATATGCACATATTGAGGGTCCTCTGCAAGAACAGCACAACTCAAAATTTCATATTTTTTAGTTGTATAGCAGATTAGGTTTATAAATAGCCATATTTTTCTGTGGAAAATCGACATAGTTATACTTAGTTATTACCAATCCGGCAGAGGCGCAGTTTTGCCATTTATCACAAAACCGAAGTTGCCAACCCTTACTACACATACTAAGTCTTTAAAAAAAAGGGCACAATTTGAAAGCTTGCAAATTTTTCCTACAGAATGACTGCAAATAATCCAGAATAATTACGTTTCAGGACATATTATTGCTGAATTAAGAAACACAAAATCTTTCATTGGCTCTACTGAAATATACGAAATTTTGAGTTGTGTCGTTATACATTGATATGTACCCTGCAAACCATTTTTTCATAGAATTCTGAATTGTAGAGAAATTTCAAACAATTCGTAAATATCTCACCCGATTTTTTGTCGAACTTTATAAATTAAAATAAATCAATGAAAATAATGCTGCTAAGTGAAGATTTGCAGATTTTTGTGTCAGAATTTTTTTTTATTTTTCATACAGAAATCTCCTTACGAGTTCGCGTCTACCACTTCATATAATTTTCTTTGAAGATTCGAAAAAAAATCGTTACAGAAATGAGATACTCCTAAAGATTTCGTCAATATTTCAATATATTCAGTGAAATAATACGGCGAACAGGTTACTATCAATGGCCTCTTTTACTATATGAAAACACAAAAGTGTTATTTACTTATTCATGAGCAATCGCCTTGCATATATAATGCACATACTTTTTATACATAAATACAAATAGGTATTATGTATATTTATACATGCATAATGAATACTTTTTCAAGATTCAAATGCAGAACTTCATTCATAAAAGCAGAAATATTCGCGTAGGTAAACACGTACACATACTAGTATATGTATGTATTTGCAAACCGCTAATAATCTCCACTCCCGAATTTCCCATTGAAAGCGCACACAGACACACATATAACGGGAAGCTTTTGTAAACTGGTTTGTGGGCTATTCTCTGTGGCACGCATTCAGCCAGCTTTTCATGCAATACGATAATGAGCAGTTTGTTTTGAGCTCAAATAAATAGCCACTCGTCTACATAGCTGACTGCCTGTACTGACTGTCGGGTAGTCACATTAACTCACCACACAAGGATGAATTATTGATTTTCGTTAAGACAGGTGAACGTGAATCACTTGGCCAACTACCGCGAGTTATCGAAAACATACCTACATGGCACATACCTACATATGTACATAAATACATATAAGTTACATAGCTTACGGTAGTGAACATAGCATTGATGAGGAAACGAAGGACGAATATGAATATGAATATGAAAATGAATAT
Source organism: Rhagoletis zephyria (assembly GCF_001687245.7). Lineage (NCBI taxonomy): Eukaryota > Metazoa > Arthropoda > Insecta > Diptera > Tephritidae > Rhagoletis > Rhagoletis zephyria. The sequence goes on along the minus strand of NW_016160078.1, from coordinate 6,055 downwards.
GGATATGAATATGAATATGAATATGAATATGAACACGAATATAAATATAAATACGAATATGAACACGAATATGAATATGCATATGTATATAAACATGAATATGGATATAAGTATGAATATGAATATGGATATAGTATGAATATGAATATGAATAAGGATATGAATATGCATACGAATATGAACACGAATATGACTATGAATATGAACACGAATATGAATATGCATATGCATATGTATATGAATATGAATATGGATATAGTATGAATATGAATATGAATATGAATATGAATTTGTATGTATACTAATATAAAAATGAAAATGAATATAAATATGAACATGTATACGAACATGAATATGAATACAAACACAAAAGTGAATATGAATATAAACGAATTTTTCGTTAGCAGCAGCGTTGTTAAAAAAGCGAATGGAAATTCCGAAATACGAAAGAGTTTATATTTATACAACGCTTCTTAAAATGTTGCTATGCGTACACTGCGAAATTGTTATATTAATCAGTTTGAAAGCTCTGATCTAATGCAATTGCTGTCTCTGCACGGCTCCACGTCTTGTTTCTAAGTACTTATACTGCATGTATATCAATATGTACTAGGGATGTGACGAATGCCATAATTTTCACATTCGCGAAAGCGAATTTTCAGAATGTGCAAATTCGGATGCTAATTTTAGGAATAACACTAAAAAGGCTACATCAACATAAGTCATCGTTTCTATCACTTAAAAAATTTTTAAATTATTAAATTATTATTTTATCCGAATATGAATGTCGAATGCAAATGTGTAAAATGATGCAAATCATTCGCATAACCAATGCGAATGCAAATATTCGCAGCATCCGCTTAACTTGCAAATAGCGCAACAGACGCTTCATTCGCATAGCAGTAGCGCACATCTTCTAAGAACTATATTTTCATCACTCCTTCAATGAAATACAGCTCGTGGAATATGCAACTACAACAACAGTTGCACCAACACAGTCGCCAACAACAGAAACTTAAACGCATGAGAAATGTGCACGTAACTCATTCTTGTCTTCGCTTTGGCGCTTTTGACTGGTGGCAGCGCAACGTGTATCCCTCACGTGGCCATCGTAATGAATAATTTCTTAGGAGAAAACTCCTCTTAATTGCGCCAGCAAATACGTGCGACGCGCTTGTGCTTTCTTACCAACTGCAGTAAGCTCATTTTAATTTAATAGATACTCAGGTTTTGCAGTTTGAGTTTTTTTTTCAGATACTCATTAACAGCCATTAGGTTGGTGGTGTAGGGCAATAAGTAGGTCAGCACGTATTAATTACGTAGAGAGCAACATTAATCACGTCACAGCAAAAGTTGCTATTTTAAAATATTTCGAAATTAAGTAAATTACTGTTAATGATGAGTAGTCGTATAAATTTTAGAAGAGAGATAAATGATGAGCTAAAAAGAAAAATTATTATCTACGACATGATTATGGGGAAAATTCTGTAAAAGACTTCTCAAATGCATAGGTAGCGAAATAGTTAAATTTACAAAAATGTATGCAAGTTTGAAAATAAAGAAGCACCAAATGTGTCGAAAGATCTCAACTACGTACTTTATCGAGCAAGAAATTCCTATGTCTGCCTTTCAAGCTATAAAAACTTTAAAATTAAAACCATTTTCAGTATCAAATTGAAGCAAATGCTCAAAAATGGATCGTCTCAACTCAAACCTGGTTTGCTCCAGAACGGTGCGGAGAAGTCCATCCCATTTTGGACAGAGCTACAAGTTATGGCCACTCTACCCAACTGTATTAAATATAGACATGGCTTCGTAGGAACAGATTTTTTTCGTACTACCAAAAACTAATTTGAAATCGACGAAGAGTTTGTGTGTGTCACTTTTTCTATGCAGGGACTTTTCAAAAAAACGTCCGATCGACTCAAGTGACATTTGTGTTGCAAAATCTAAAGAATAGTTTAGTGACCCTCGTATCCGGCATTCTTTGATGAGTTTTTCCATGACTTTCATATTGGATTTGTTTTTCTTTACCTAATTGATAGTAATTAATGTCATTAGTGCGCTTCAATTATCCTGAAAGTTTAATTTGATCTGCCAAACAAATCCACATCAAAGCAATTCTTTAGGAGTCGTGGCGTCACACAATGGGACTACAGCGGCCAAAAACCGATACTAAAAATGGATTAGCGAATTCTGAAAAGGTAATAACACAGATGCATAGAAAAATATCCAGCTAACCGAAAACGAAAAGAATTTTTAATAATAATGCATAATTGCAGTCACGACACGAGCTTAATGTAGAAACAGTGCAAAAAAATTAATTTGTAAGAAAAAATTTTGATTTTGTCGCAAGTAATTTGAATTAATTTTTCCACTTGTGCACATATATAAAAAGCCAATCTAATTGATGAGCAGGTTTTGAATATATCTTTAGTCAAGCATTGCTTTAAATTTTTTAAATCTTTTGAAATGTTCACCTTAAAATTCTACACAATTTTGTGAGTATAAAATTTTTCGAGTGCTTACTTTAAACGGGATATTTATTTATTTCCAGTTGCGAAGAACTTCGAGTTCGGCTTCTATTCTTCCTCTGGACGAGATCCGTTTTCGAGGGCAATAGTCCTGCTTGCATTAGCTCAGCATTTATTTTCCAAAATTTATAAAATTTAGTACTTGGAGCCAAACAGGTTGTGTAGGAGATGGGTGCCGTAAAAAAATTCTTTGTTATCTTCCAAGTTGAAAATTTTGGCTTAGACGAGTAGGGCACACCAAATTTCATAAAAAAATTTTATTTTTTTGCGCCTGTTTTTCTAAAATTACTGACGATAATGTAACCCGATTTTGACAATCTTTCAGATTTATGCTTTCCTCGTTAAAACCAGCATATGCTCTGAATTTAATCAAAATCGTATAACATTTACTCTTTCCGCCCACAACAGCTGTGGGCGTGGTAGCGCATTGAATTTTACCATTTTCCATATTTCTTCATTCCTGAGAGCCGAATAGCGAATAACGAAATTTCAGCGAATTTCTAGTACTGTTACTATTTTTGGCCGCAGCTTATATGCGGACGTCCCACTGTGCGCCATACTACCAAATTATTTCAATTAAAACCTCTACAGCCGCTATTAAGTGAAATAAATTAACCGCGACTGCAAAGGCAACTTTAAGCACCGCTTTGTGACAGAAAGGGGTAGAGACCTTTGTAAATATCATGTAAAATTCTCTTTGACCAACCAAGCTTATTAACGTGTCGGAAATACGGAGACAACAAGGAATATTGTGCTGGGGCGAAACGCTTAGATGACAGGAAAACGTATACAACTTTAAAAAGGAGTAATTCTTATAAGTTCCATGCAAATTACATAAACTACGAGTATTAGGGCATACAAAGTTTAATTTTTTTTAATATTTTTTTTTCTTTCGTCGTATAATCGGTTTCATTACAAAATTACTCTCCTACTTACCAAAAAATGTCCTTTAAGGATTTTTTATATGTAGATGTAATAATGTACAGTGAAACCTCTACTCACGGACACGTCCGATATCGGATAGAAGTCCCAGACCCAAGCTCTATGTTGCGTTATTAGAAATATTTTGCCTAACTGCACCAAAATGGAAAGTAAAGACAAAAAGGGCCTGTCTTAAAGAGACAGGAGACCTTTATTTAAGGATAATAAAAACCATTAACTGAAAGGAAAGTAAAATTTAGAAGTTTACTTTTAGTTCCATGGTTTTTGACTGTTAACGGAGCATGATCGTTTATGAGTAATTTCACTGTATTTATTTAATTTCGAGTACTTGGCAACAAAGTCTCTTTTTTTTTTGAATGTAGGTTGGTGTGCATGTTATCGTCTGGCTTCGCGTGACAGTATCTAATAAACACCAAAAGAATGCCGCTGGCGACAACAAATTTATACTAAGCGTAAATACAAAGAAGCAAAGACTCACTAATACTACTACACATGTACATAAGTACATACTCATTTCAAAATAATTCGTGTTTTTCACTTTCACAATAATTGAATTCCAGTAGCGGCTAAAGGTGGGTATATACATATGTATATATGTATATAAGTGCATGCGTACGAATGTATGTTTTTATGAGCGAGGATATAATTATATGGTCTGCATAAATTTTTGCTCTGGATATTCTTGCTTGTGAAAAACAAGTACTGTTAAAGGCGCTGGTGAAAAAAAAAATCCGTTCGACTATTTTTCTGTAATATATTTTGTCAGTCTAAAGCGCACTACAGATTTTAAGAAAGTTGTCCCTTTTTTCTACCAATCCACCACGATTTTCAGTGTTTTGTTTTGAAATTAATAGAAGTAAAGAAGAAGAAAGCTGTAAAATTACCTAATCATGAGCTTTGCCTTCTACCTTATTCTGTATGAAATTTTGTTGTCTTGTATTCTCTGAATTTGATATTATGGCAATCCTTCTTGATGAAACGTAAAAACTCTCTTTAAAATATAATTTCATAATACCTTAGAGAAAAACCACATAGAAAAATTATGCTGAAAAAAAAATCTTCGAAAATGAAGAGAAGAAAGTTGAATTTTAATGAGGTTCTATAATTACACTGTAGGAACATAACATGGAAAATGTACTTTAACATAGAAAATGTTACTCATACGCCATGTACGATATTGTAAGCAATGTACGTATATGGCGTATGAGTCACATTTTCACAATGAGTCACTATTTCATCCAAAAAAATCATTACGCATTTCCCTTTCACCATAAATTTTTCCATGGATTTTTGTCGTTGGTAGAATGATTTTTTGTGTAAAAGAACACGCTTTAGCAAAAACAAAAAATTAGAAAAAATAGGTTATTCTTTAATGTTTTCCTGTTAAAATATGGCCTTTCATAAAAATTATGACACCATAAGACCATGACCTGATCCAGAAAAATTCAAATTCTTTGTGTCACTCCGTGTCGTTTTTGTGACTCCCTACAGACAGTAGCATTATTAAATGATTTCATTTTATATTGGCCTTGTCGGCTTTTCGGTGCCCCTTTTGGACTTAGCAATATTGCCTTACATTGAATGTAAACTAGAAAAAAATACATTTCGTAATCATTTTCGAAACCATGCACCTTTAAATTATCTTACTCTCGGTATTAAAAACTATGAGTTTTCATAAACAGTGGACTTAGCGACTTTTCACTCTAAGCTAGCGATATGTCCTTTTTTCGTTTTATTTAGAAAACATACTGCATTTAAAGATGTTAGGTACTTTTATTCTGTACACTATAATTAAACAAAAAATAAAAGTTTTTTAATATTTATTGAAAGTTTATATCAGTGGTGATTTGGGAGAGATTTTGTTTTGCGTTTTTTAATAAAAAATATTGTCTCTCTTCTTTGAATTGGTCTAACATAATCATATTTTTGCAAATAGAGACAAATTAAAAGGTGGTTACAAAAAAAAAATTCAGTGGTTACAAGAAAAATTAAAAGTGAAATTAGCTATGAATTGGAAATACCCATTTCCAAATCCGATATCTACAATTAACACAAAAAAAAGCATTTGACGAATACTTTCAATAGAAAGTTTCAGTATTATCAATTTGCTCGTATTGCCGAATTCTTTCTTTTGCCCAGAAATGAGTTAAAAAGTCCGGAAGTGCATTATTTTAACCGTTATGAACTTCTTTCCGAATCTGTTGTAGAAATATTTCCCTACATTTTAGATTGGGTGGACAGATGGCCTGAATAGGACACCTTGTATAATCATTGGTGTCATAATAAAATCAACGCCTTCTTTTCTTCAGCTTCTTATTTTAACTAAAATTAAGTTTCTTTAGAGTATCAAACGCCATAAGTGAAAATTTAAACATGAAGGCAATCCTTAGCAGGTATTCGCTTTTATAAAACAGAAGCCACTTCAAAGCAATTAACGAATAGTTCACTGAAATCTTTTATTTTTACTTACATACACAAATATTTTGGGTGCAACAACCTACTCGTTTACAGTTCGCATCGTATAAAGTGAAAAAAAAAACATTAAATTCCTTTCATTTCCATCTAGCATACGAAGCACT
>NW_016160077.1:63480-71017 GCF_001687245.7 Rhagoletis zephyria | reverse complement strand
TTATTAAAGACACTAAGATTTTTAAAATATTTTCACTAAAATTTTATCAACCTAAATGTAAAGCTTATGCGAAGTAGTTATCTAATTTAATGTAAATTTTAAACATTTTCAAGATAAAACAGGAATTATATTTAAAACGTAAATGTTAATACAACTGTTTTATATATAATCCCAAACATATGATATAAAATCCCCTCTACCAAAAAACTTAAATTGGGTAACGCCGGTTTTAATTTTTACAATTGAGCAATTGTCAAAAATTTTCATTTTTATCAAAAAGTTATTTACCAGGGTGGCTTTGAACTAATGATTGGTACTGAGTTAAAGAATGCACACACATAAAAGATTGCAGCCTTTTCAATACTCATTCAGTGTTAAACCTTTTTTTGATTGGGCATTGGTTTTTTCAATCTTGCTATGAATATGTTGATGTGTGAATTCATAACTGCTTTGAGAGAATGGAAAATTCAAAAATTTTAAACCTCAATCCTAAGCGAAGTATAAGTAATGAAAACTGGATAGAAAAAAATTTTTGATTTAAAATTGAAAATGATTTCACACTTACACAGCTCTGGTATGTACACATGTAAGAAATTAATTTATTCTATATATATACATACATATGTATATCTATAGGTACATGTCGTCGTTTAAAGTGCGAAACCGCCTACAGTCATTCTGCAAAACCGCTAACTGACATTTGCTGCCAAAAATTCGATTTGCTCACACAACCTCTTGGCTCAATCCTTATCCATTCGTCCTGAAATATACTAGCCAGAATTGTAATTGCTTTTATAAAAAAAGAGAACGATTTTGAAAGATGAGTGTTTTTAATCTCTAGAAAATAATTTATGCAACCTCACATACGCGGTTTTGCATTACCTTGATACGCGGTTTTGCATTTTATTGATACGCGGTTTTGTACTTTAAACGACGGTATGTATATCGTCCCCTTAATTCACAAAGGCCCTTAATTTACAAATTGTGAACTGCGTTTTCACAGATTCTGGTTTTTGTTTCTCCTTTAAAATAAAAAAATGTCTTGTTTAGGGCCTTTGTTAATTACGGTAGCGATATGTACATATGTACGTGCATATGTTTTGTTTCCAGTACGCATTTTTTTCTTTCTCGGAGTTCCCAACTGTGAAGTTTTTGACCAAATTTTTACAAGAACGTTATTTTTGCCAGTTTTCATCAATGCCCATTCTGTCCTCATAGAAATATTTAATTACAAAAGGTCATATGCCTAATTTATGTACATATATACATACATTGGCGGATTTACCGTAAAGGCAACATAGGTCGGAGCCTAGAGCGCCCAAATTTAGGGCGGCAAAATTTGAGTTAAAAAATTTTTTTTTTGTTCAAGTTAGCTGCACTGAAAGTATAATTTGTTTTTGTACATTTTAAAAGATAAATTTGAGATTAAATTACGCAATCAGAAAATATGGCAACACTGTTGGGTATGATAATATTTAAAAATACGAATTTAGTATTATAACATATCAAGTGAAAAAAGTTTGTTGATGATGGCATTCTTTAAAAGTTGAAAACCTTTAAACAAGGCAAATACCACTTTTTCATCTTAAATTGTAATAAAAGTGTAGTAAATAACATAAATTTGAATATTTATATTTACTGCTAATCGTTCTAAAACTGGTGCTTTTACCTCAAAATATTTTTCTTACCGGAAAAAGGGCGGCAAATTATGAATTCCCAAGGGGTGACAAATATTCAAATCCGCCACTGCATATATACATACATTAGGACAGGTCATTTTTTTACTATTCGCGTATAACATAGGAGGATTCTACGTCTAACTCTAAGCAAATTTTTCGAAGAAACCATGGGTCTAAAATCAATTTGGAATTTGCCAAATTGCGAAAATAGGTTTTGAAGATAATGTGAAAATGTTCACTGTTGCGCCCTCTGGTGGAAGTTTTAAGAAAAATATAAGTGCAGAAATGGATTTCTCATACCAAAAAACCCCTTACAGCACGTTTTTATACATATTTTAAGAACTTCTTTACGACAATAGTGCAAAATTCTAAGAAACATATTTTCGCAATTTGATAAACTCCAAACTGATTTTAGACCCATGGCTTCTTCGGAAAATTTGCTTAGAATTATACAGCGTTCGCATGAGGCGATTTTACAGGCAACTTTTAGTTGAAAGCAACAATCGCCTGGTGTGAACGGTCTTTCAACTAATCGCTATTCATGAAGTTGGGGTGCAGCCAACTTTTTATTAAACTATTCGCCTCTAAAATTGCCTGGAAAATCGCCTCATTCGAACACCGTATAACACGTAGAATCGTTTTGTGGTATACGCGCATAGTCGAAAAAATCTCCCATACAAATTCACCCCCCCCCCCCCCCTCCCTAATATACATATGTATGTACTGATCTATGACAACAAAAGGTCACCATATAGGCTAAATATAAAATAAAAGGCAATATGCTTACCTTGACTACCCTTTAATATTTATTTGTAGGCAGCACTACTGGCATTGCTTACTTCTTCTGTTTCCTTTTTCCCGACTTCCCTTTTTTTACTTTTGCTGGCTTCTGTTGCATATTTAACAACTTTATTTAACATTCATGTACCATAAATTTCACAAAAAATAAATATTAACTATTTTCAGTGCAAGTTTGCGAACTTTATGACTTTTCGTTATTATCAGCAACACAACAAGCAAATACAGAAGTGTTTACGTGAGCTGTAGTACTTGTAGTTGCAATAATTACCGGTGGCATTTCGAGACGCCTGCTTGACGACGACAAACATATACATAAATACATAGAACAGCAGGGAAATGCGTTTGTGTGCATGTGGATACATTAGGGTGTCCCGGAACATAAGAAAAATTAGTTTTTCGTAATTCGATTGGCATAACCCNCATAAATACATAGAACAGCAGGGAAATGCGTTTGTGTGCATGTGGATACATTAGGGTTTCCCGGAACATAAGAAAAATTAGTTTTTCGTAATTCGATTGGCATAACCCGTTAATTTTTTACATATTTCCTAAGTAACTTGCAAATTTACTTGCTTTCTATATATATATACATATATGTAGATACATTGGGGGCTCCTCATAAAAAAGTTGTGTTATAGTTGTGAATTATATATATAATTTATTGTATTTTAAAACCTCAGACAAAGTAGTTCGAAAAAATATTGAGATTTACGTTAGCTGGACCCATTTGAAAATACCTCCAACAATCTCATTATATTGATGCCGCTGAGAACGTTTTTAAACATTTTTATCCAGACCTTTTAAGCTTAAACTCTTCTACCATCTAGTGACTTTTTTGGGAAAAAATTAATCTAAATTTATACATAAAAATAGAATTTTTAAGGTATTTTCCAAATCGGAGCAGCTCACGTAAATGTTAACTCTTAAAATATAATACATTTTATAATTCCGTTGGAAAAATATCACCGTTTTTTAAGAAGAGTGATGCACTCGTTTTGTTTCTTTGGGTTTACGATAGGTGTTGCCAAATGGAAATCTAATAATATTAGATCTCAATCGTAGTAAATATACGATTTTGGTTAAAAAAAACATAAATTTTTTTCGCTTATCCCATATTGAGCTACTGCAGGGCACATTGTCATCCAGAAACCATACTCATGTTTTAACCTGTTCGTGTAACCTACGAACCCTAATATTTGTCGGATTCTATGCTTTGAAGTTGCGAGCTCTTCTTCGTCGTGTTAGCTCCAGCAGAAGGCAGGCCAATGGGCGATATCCTGCATATCTCACGATGCCCTCTAAGTAGCCCATAAATACTTGCCGATTTATGAAAATGTTCCCTTGGTATGAGCGAGGTGCCACCATACCATTTGCTATCTTCTATGACGCGTATGATCTTCTGATCTTTCTCTCCGGATGTTTTGGCTCTTTCGGTGTTGGCGTGTAATGACCTCCTTTTTTGATAAAATTCGATTCACGAAACATTCCTGATTCTCCTAGTTTGTGGCTTGAGGATATGGTCTGGTGAGATGCTTCGCCGTACTGCAGGCCACTGCTGTGTGCCTAAGTTGTGGGCTTGTTTTGCCATATGAGATCTCTTTAAGCCCATAGATCTTGAGGGGGAAGTGGTTGCTTCTCTCGACCTTTTTTAAGGAGAAAAAGAGGGTCGCATGCTCATGCAGAGATCTACTGTAACTGGGTAAGACTGTATAGCTCCTGTTGTCGTCCAGTATTTTGCACCAATAAAACTTTATATGTATGTATATGTATTTAGAGAGTTGTGTTAGGGCGGAGTGATTTGCTCGGATAAAAAATTTTCGAAAAAAGTGTATAGCAAAGTAAAATTCTACGATTAATTCTAAGAAGCACAAAAAGAAATTAGGCAATTTCCTTCAGAAAAAATACTGATTTTGGTTTTAAAAATTGGGAAGGTCAAACGTCAATTTTGGTATATAGTTTGTTCACCATTTTTACTTAGAATCAAACGTAGAGTTCGAATATGCCATACACCTTCTTCGAAATAAAATTACTCCGCCCTAGTATGCATATTCAATAAAATGTTTTCGGGAATACCCTAGTGTTACATACGACTGTATGTATGTATGCAAAAATGTACCCTGCAGCAATAAGGCGGCCAATTTTCCGTAAAAGACTAGTACTTCACTGGTTAAAATTTGACTGGTCAGAATTGGACATTTGCTTGCAACGAAAATGTCAGCCTTCGACCAGTCCCTAAGAAATCTGTCTAGAGATAGACGAAAAGTTCAGTTTGGTAGTGACAGGGTGGTGTTGTCTTGCAATTCAATAAAAAAAATTAAGAACACCTCCCTTTAAATCCCCAATCGCTTCGTCTGGCCTTGATTCAAAGTGAACATTTGAACACACACTTCCATGTGTGGCTGTAGCTTAGTACGCAAAGATGCTTGCCACTATTTGTTAGCTTTCAAGAGAGTTCGGTTCAAATGCCGTCAGAAGCAACATGGTTGTATAATGATAAAATATGAAAAAACATCTGTGAAGTGCAGAACGTAATCGTGGTCCAACGAAAAATAATCTCCAATATTACACTAGTCCAGGACAATCTTGCGGTCACTGTTGAGTGGACCGGTCCTTTTCCAATGACACGCCAATGCTAAAAATGGAAGTTGAAACTATTGGCAGCTTGAATAATGAGGGACTAGTGCTGGTAACAATAGGGACTATCTGAGGGCTAACCTAGGGTGAGTCTGAATTGCTGTAGGGTAAATACAAATTTTTGTGTGTGCATGTGGCTACTGCCAATTTGTCTGTGTGAAGCTCTGATACTTTCATTCTAACAGTGACAAGAAGACATAGCGACTACTGTGTTCGGTGACCACCACGACTGGCCTTGCTGCCTGCTGCCTACAGCTAGTGGCGTGATGGGCAATTTATTGCACCTCTCATTGACGTGGCGCAAAATTGCAATTGAAATGACAGCAAATAAAATAATAAATTGTCGCATTGACAAATATGTATGTATGTATGTATGTATTTTTTATTTTAACAAGGCAAGTATCAACAACCACTAGCCCATTTGATGCACTTAGAGTAATAATGGTAAAATGCGTCAATTGCATCGAATGAAGTGCATTGCGCTAAATGTATACGACCGTGTCATAAAGAAATAAAAGCACACAATGGTTTCTCTGGCAAATGCACTGCTAACAGTAGCGCCTAAAGTTACTCTACACGTATTTGTAACTTTTATTAGGCTTATTGAGTTAAGCTTAAAAGATATTAGAAAAGTTAAGCTTTTAATTGTAGGTATGTATGTATGTATGAATATACGAGTATAATTAAAGAATCTTTAACTGCTTTTTAGTGGTAAGTGTAAATCGTGGGAAAATCATTAGCTACCACAATGCAGCGGATAGCTAATGCATGGAAGGCATGCGGAACCATTAGGGATGCAAACGATGCATCGATATTTTTGAAACATCGATAATATCGGTTCAAAACTCGATGTTTGCCATCGATGTTTAAAATTTCTTAAAATCGCTAAATTGTCGATACATCGATGTCAGTTTCAACGATGTTTTGCACATCGACTTTAATTTGACTCAGACTTGCTTTGGCTTCAACTTACTCATTCAGCCTTATATGAGTTTCATTTCCACCGGAAATCCTTCACCTCTCTCTTCTTTTTCTTTGTATTAACTAAGAGCGGAAGAAAAAATTTCGGTTGAATTTATTTTCAGGCGAAACTCAGGATGTTACTAATCTTTTATTTGGAGGAACGTTCAGAACTTCCGAGTTTACTTGTAGTTTACAGTATTAAAAATGCTAACCTTATCACTAAACAAGTAAGAAAGTCTAAGTTCGGGCGGAGCCGAATATAAAATACCCGGCGCAAGTATTAAATATATGTTTTCCACCTTTCCGAAAGCTACCGCTACATGATAAATTTTAAGTAAATTAGCGTCTTTAAATTTCGAAATATTGAAATTTCAAGCATTTCTGAAATTTACCGTTATATGAAAAACGGCCGTAATTTTAGTCCGATTTCAATAATTTTCAACGTTTTGCTTCTATGTGGCAAGCACAATAGCCATACCGAGTTTGGTACAAATTCGTAGAACGGTTACCGAGATACATATATGTGATCATAAGTGGGCGGTGCCACGCCCATTTTCCAAAATTTTATCATAAACGTATTTCCTAGTAAAGAATTGTTCCAGACATCAATTTTGAATTAATTAGCTTTAATATTTACTGATTTATCGAAGATTTTGTATTTCTCTAAATTACCGTTATATGGGATGTGGGCGTGGTTATTGTCCGATTTTAAAAAGTTTCGGCGATTTTTTATGCTGTACCAGGGCCAACAACTGTGCCAAGTTTGGAAGAAATTGGTGCAGCGGTTACCAAGATATACACATGTAACCATAAGTGGGCGTGGCTACGCCCATTTTCCAAAAATTTATAATATTCTTATTTTTCGTCTAAAAATTATTGTAAATATCAATTTTGAGTGAATTATCTTCAGTAGTTACTAAAATATCGCAGTTTTCGTATTTCTGAAAATTACCGTTATATGGGAGGTAGGCGTGGTTATTGTCCGATTTCGCCCATTTTCAATACCGTCCGTCCTACGTCGAGAAGAAGTCTACGTACCAAGTTTCGTTAAGATATCTCCATTTTTACCCGAGTTATCGTGTGCACAGACGGACGGACGGACGAACGGACGGACAGACAGTCACCGCTTAATCGATTTCTCTTTTCATTCTGATCATTTATGTATACATTTGTCTATATCTATCTCGATTCGTTTTGGCTGTTACAAACAACCGTTATGTGAACAAAGTTATAATACCCTTGTGCACAAGTGCGCTCGGGTATAAAAATTTCCAACCCCCGCCAAGCATTTTTATACCCGAGCGCACTTGTGCACAAGGGTATATTAATTTTGTTCACATAACGGTTGTTTGTAACAGGCAAAACGAATCGAGATAGATATAGACAAATGTATACATAAATGATCAGAATGAAAAGAGAAATCGATTAAGCGGTGACTGTCTGTCCGTCCGTCCGTCCGT
>NW_016160077.1:38471-63171 GCF_001687245.7 Rhagoletis zephyria | reverse complement strand
GTATATCGGTAACCGTTCTACCAATTTGTACCAAACTCGGTGTGGTTATTGTGCTTGCCACATATAAGCAAACCGTTGAAAATTATTGAAATCGGACTAAAATAACGGCCGCTTCTCATATAACGGTGAATTTCAGAACTGCTTGAAACTTCAAAATCGAAATTTAAGGACTCTAATTTACTCAAAATTGATACGCCCCGGCTTACCATGTAGCCGTAGCTTTCGGTAAGGCGAAAAACATATATTTAATGCGTGCGCCGGGTATTTAATGTTCGGCTCTGCCCGAACTTAGACTTTCTTACTTGTTATTCTATTTATTTTAAGAGAAAAGAAAGCCTAATTAAATACAGGTACAGGAAAAGTATCAAATTTTCCTAACCACCTAACAAATTGTGAAACATAAAAAACTATCGATATATCGATGTTTTTGTGGCGATGTATTTAAGCATCGTTTGAGTTCCGGTCGCTTAACGAAAAATTTTGCATGTTAAAGCAACAACAAAGCTAGCTAGCAAGAATAGACGATAGCGAGTTTGGTTGTACCTCATTGAGTTCGTTCGTTTCGTCACTCGCTAACTGTTGACGAATCGATGACGGCTTATAATGCGTAAGGATTTATGCGTGTTTACGTTTGTATTGACATACATACATATGTAGACATGCAATCCTGTTGGTGGAATATTTAGACGACGTTTACTTAGATATATTGATACGCTTTTTTGTGCAACCATCATGCATAGAGAATTGTTCAAATATGAAGATGTACATATGTACATTAGATGGCATCACTCTCCATACAAACAAATATCGTTACTGTGTTTCCATTGGAATTATTAAACCTATTATATTTCAAGACTTGCACCAAAATATTTCGGAAAGATAAGAAGATTTGCATGAGCTGGACCAATTTGAAAATACCTTCAAAAAAAATTGAGTTTTTTATGAATAAAAATAGTTTCTTAAAGAATTTTTTGAAAAACATTGCCCTCAGACGACAAAACAATTAAAGCTTGAAAAACCTGCATAAAAATATTAAAACAAATTGTTCAACGGAATCGTTATAATGAGATTTTTGATTTAAATTTTTTTTTAAGATTGATAAAAGAAAAACGTGAATAACCGGACCAAAGCTATTTTTATTTACACTTATGTATGAGGTATCATTGGAAAAGTATTTTTTCACCCTTCACCCTTTTTCTTTACAAATAAACTCATTCAAAGTATGAAAGAGAAAGGTACGATGTTCGAGTCTCATTCCAAGTTGAATTAAAATGTGTTGATATTTGAAAAAAATGGGACGTGAATGATTTTTTTTGCAATAAAATAAAAATACGAGAAAATACCTTTCCACTGATACCTCATAAGTCTAAATCGGAATAGGTTTGGTCCAGTTTAAAATAGTTACAAAACAGCATCAAAAATCTTATTACTACGATTCCGCTAAAAAAATTTAAATATTTTTATGCAGATTTTTCAAGCTTAAACTGGTTTATCATCCGAGGATTCTTTTTCTAAGAGTTCATTAAGAAACTACTTTTATTCATAAAAACCTAAATTTTTGGAGGTATTTTCAAACCTGTACAGCTCACGTAAATCTTAATAAAAAACTGCAGCTTTTATTTGGTGATGCAGTCTAATGTACATATGTACATACAATACAAAACCGCGTATGTTAGGTTGCATAAATTATTTTGTTGGGAGCAAAAGACTCATATTTCAATGGCAAAATGGCTCTCATTTTTATAAAGCAATCGCATTTCTGGCTAGTATATTTCAGGACGAATGGATAAGGCTTGAGTCAAGAACTTTGGTGAGCAAATCAAAGTTTTGGCAAAAAATGTCAGTTATGCGGTTTTGCAGAACGACGATACGTGTATTGTACTTTAAACGACAATATGCGGAATATAAATTTTAGAAAGTGGAAAAAAAGAATTATTTAAAATAGTATTTTTACAAAACTCTATGAAAGAAAAACTTATGCCACACGCTCACAAAACATATAAATGTCCAATAAAAAGGGGATGAAAATAAATACATAGGTTGCTAATGTAACTTTGCGTGATGCGATGGCTAAGACAATCAACACGGTGAATAAAGCCACGAGATAACAGGGCAACGATTTTCTATCAAAAGAATATGTATGCAGTGGTGCTCCAGTATTAGGAATGATATGTCAGGATCGTTCGTTAAACAGAAAATTCGTTATATCGAAATAAAATTATGTACATAAATGCATATATACACGTACATACATGTATATACGCATACAAGATTTAATGTATGCACACACCTATGCGATTCTGTCGGTGCGAATCTGTTCCGAAAAAATTTACAACAATGACGACCATAGTTTTAAATGAGGAACCACACACTTATGCGATTTTGCTGCAGCGATTTATTCAAACATTCACAGTTCTTCTTTTCGTCGTGCCGAAATCGCAGACTCCGCGTTTTGAGAACGAAAAATGTCAATAGAAGGATTTTAAAATACTAAAACAAAATTGAACGTAAGAAAACAAATAAATTGACAGTTTTCACTGCGATAAAATCGCACAGATATGTACGTATTTGCGTTTTCTGTAGCATCAAAAACGGTGCGGTTTCGTTGCGACAGAATCGCATAGGTGTGTGGATGCCTTTATTCATTAAATTTTCAAAAATGTCATACATCTGTTATAATATAAAGAAAAAAACTTAGTCAAAGAACCAAAGCTAGAGCTGCACACCAACATTTTCAGACTTTGTGATAGTTTCATTTCGTGGAAAAGTAGGCTGAAAACAACACTCGATTTCTTCAAGGGTTTTTCCTTTTTTGACATAGTCATTTATACTTAATTTATCTACCATCATTTGAGATGAAGGTAATTTTATATGAATCACGCAGTACTTCTAACTACTCCAGATTGTCTAACTTTCAACTGACATTACGAATAATGAAGATATGCAGAAAATAAATGGAGTTTTATATATAGACAATGCATTGAACACTTTTGTTCGTGATACCGAGTATTCGATATATCGGTATTCGTTATACTGGAGCACCATTGTAAACATATGTACAGTGGAGAGCAAAAATGAGTACATGGTGACTTTTGTTTATTTACTGCTTACCGTAAAGATCGTGATGCTGTCAAAACGACTGTGGAGAGTTGAATCCACTTTTTGTGTGTGCTTCCTATAGTATACCTCCGAAAAGTTCTGATACGCTTTATAGGTCTCATCTAAGTAATATTAGTGCTCTAGCTGTGTCTATTACTGATGATTGTGTTTGTGGAGACTTTCATTTGTGTAATGTTAATTGCTCGTATATGTTTAACAATATTAATTTAACGCCTTCTACCGTCGAATCTCCTTCTGAGATCTACTTTATATATAATATTCTTGCTCTTGAAATATGAAAATCAGCGGATTTTCTAATATGCTAAATACATTCTTAGATCTTATCTTTATTAGCAAAAATATGAACTTTAACATCTCCGAATGCTTAACGCCAATAACACCATGTGGCATGCATCACATTCCAATAGTACTTAAACATAATTTTATCAATCTCATAAATTCTTACCACCTACACTTTTTAATTATAATTCATGCGACTTTATCGCTTTCAACGAGCCCCTACTCTCCTATGGAACGGTGTCATAAACATATCCCAAAACGGAGAATTAAAAAGGACTAAAATATTTGTAGGACTTTTAATGCAATATTTTTATTTTTTTATAAAAATAAAACCAAAACCATATTAATCAAACATGCAAGCTTTGTACAGAGCTTTGCAAAATTTAAAGAATTTTCATTAAAATATTGAACTTTTTAATCTGAATTTTTAGAAAATTTTTGGCTATGCAATTTTTAGTCTATTAAATTTTAGTGTAATAAAGAACCTGCAGGGAAACCGCGAACTATTGCAACAAATTTCTAGTTCCGTACTAGATCCTTATCGCCAAAAACGAACCAGATCGATAGTAACTAGATCCACACCAGTCCAAAATCAGCGAAATGTGTTACTTTAAAAAAACTATTTTATTAAACTTTTTTTCTTTAGAAATCTATATCTCAGGTGCCGTATTTAGAATTGGTCCGAAACTGTAGAAAAAGCGATGCTTGTTTCCATTACACAGATATGTGTTTGGCCGCTTTTTCGTTCAAATACACTTCCATTCTGCACTTCCCAGATGCTTTTTCATAGCTTGGTAATAAAAAACAAAAATTTATGTTAGCATTTTAACGTCTTGGGATCTTCTGGAATCTAACTACTAACAGCAAGTACCTATGTAGTCTCAGCTACAGCCAAAGGTATGTAAACGTACATACATTTCTGAGAATCATGCAATCAAATTTATAATTTAAAATCGCACACACGGAAGAACCAAAAAGATAGAAAAATCATGATACTTTTTCCTTCGTCTGTAGATTTTAGAACTGGTTCGGAACTATATATAATTGAAGGGAAGAAAATCGCCAAAAATCGACAATGAAATCAGTACGAGAGTTGAGAAATCAGTGCTTTACTGATAAAATCAGTACGTCGGGCAACCGTAGTGTTTTTTTTTTTTTTGCAAATTTACTTGAAAAAGTATAGCTTACGTATACGTATTACTTATGAATCACGTTTAACTGATGAAAGCATAAATTGTTTTCAAATTCGACGTTTACATAGTAGTTTTATTTTAAGTTTAAGCCCTTTTGCAGTAGCAATAGCAATTGAGTTACATAACTCATATCTTAATATTCCGTTCAATATTTCGTTCGAATGCCAAATGCAATACATTAGAATTTACTAAAGGAAAGTAAAAGCAACCTTTGGTAAGAGAGTGCCAAACCGCGCCTGTCAATAATTATCTAACCTTTTATTATTGAATCATGGTCTTCAGAATAAGCGTTTGTTTCAATGATGACCTCATTATTTGGCCAAACTCTCTTACTTCCAAACCATTTCTTTTAGTTTGGAAACAGAAAAAGGTCGATGGGGGCTAAATCTGGTAAAAAAGAAGAGGGGTAGGAGCTCTTAGCCCACTTGAAGGATTTTATCTATGGCGACTACACACGTCTTGAAGGATAAGCACTTTTTACTTTCCCAAATGTGGTCGTTTGCTTCAAATGAATATCAAATCTGTCCGAAATATCTGAGTAATATTCTTTTCAAGGCAATCGATGTGCATGCCAACAAACTTTGGCCATGATTTTACTGGCCGACAGACCCACTTTGGCCTTCATTTGTGAATTTCTTGATCCTTCTTTGATCTCTGCTGTATTGTAGTGAATCCATATTTCGAACGGTGTAAGAACTCGCTCGGTTGCGTTTATGATCGAGTGTGGAACCCATCGCGCGTATAGCTTTTTCATAACCAAATACTCATGTATTTAAAAGGTGATGTGCTCACTTATTCATTTATTCTCCAATCGTCCAATATCATTCCATGGATTTTATCGACGATTTCTAGCTTGACGTCTTTTGGGCGACCTGAAGGTTCGGAGTCACTTATGCTGGTACGACCGCAACGGAACTCAGTGAACCACTTTTCAACCATTAAAGTTGCTGGTGCAGATTCCACATAGTTACGGTGACCATATTTATGGGAGTCGAATACGGGACAAAAAATAATTTTGAACATTTTTTCCACAAAAACTTATTGAGCTTAAAGCCTTCTTCAATAATCCTAGATGTATTAGCCTCATCCTTGTAGTAACATCACAAATTTGTAGGAAATTTTCCCCGAGATTTTTACCCACAAATTTCATACAAAGTAGGTAAGTATGGCTGACTTCCAAAACGTCAATTGCTTTGCATACGTACAAAGTATAAGATAACGTCGAACTACAAAATATTGACAATGTATACTGTTCCAAAACTAAGTTATCGAAACGCATCGCCCGAGCATACTTTGAACTGCTATCAAATTATAACTTAAGAAAGTTTTATTACATGGCAGTTGAGAAGTGCATTCAGTAATTTAATGAAGGAAATTTTTGGACATGCAGCAGCACATAGCACGAATTTAGGCGCCTGGTGTTAGCAGTCGCACTTAAACAGTATTATATGGGTTTTTTAGGAAAAGAGCTTTCTTTACTTTCATAAAGAATAATAAACGTTATATAAACTAAGGAAAAATAGCCAAACTTTGCTGAAATGTCGAGTCCTAGCTTCTATTTTGGCCACTGTATGTATTCCTCGAATCGAAGCACAGACATTCAGATCACTTAAAACTCGTTCATAGGCTGGCCTTTTTAATGAGATGTTAAGGCATCGAAACACCGAATACGGGACAAATACAGGACATTAAAAGAAATACAGAACATTTGGCGTCCCGTATAAAATAAATAAATTGCCAGGACAACGGGTCCAAAAAGAGGACTGTCCCGTATAATACAGGACGGATGGTCACCGTACACATAGTGTTTATCAGGCCTTCTCTTCACTTTCTTCCATTTTCGTTAAAATTCACGATGTTGTCTGCTTTCAATCACTTTCGAACACAAATTAAATGGCGCAGCTTTATCAGAATTTTACAGTAGTTTTTAATCAATGGCAGTTGACGGCAGCAGTATAGCACTTAAAGTTACTGTGCGCGAAATTCAAAAAGTCACTGACTTTTCAAATTGCTCTTGTACCTACTCGCGTGCGGACTTTTTTGTGCCCACAAAATTCTTAACAATAAAAAAAGGCCAAAAAGTCATAACCCTTGCAGTTCCCAATATTTTTACTATCAATAGAAAGGAACTGCAGATTTCGTTCCACAAATTCCACATTGAGGAGGGTCTGAGTTGTTTGGGACATTAGCAAAAAAAATTTCAAAATTTACAAATCTGGCAGCCTTAGCATTAATTCATAGTTACCAAGCACATGTCTGCCATTGTTAACATAAGTCAATAATGATGACTATCCGTTTTTAATCATATTTTTTCGACACAAAAAATCTGCGGAAAGTTAATAATAAACAAAATTAATGCCCAAAACAGCCGACCTTCCAGTGCTGATCACGGAAGGTGTTGACTTTCTTATTATAAATCTTCTTGGCGCATCTTATCGCTCAGCAAACATGTAGACTTTCACTCAGCTGCTCACACGATAAAACATTTATATGTATGTATAAATACATATATATCAGTATGGTGTTCTTAAGTACATGTACATACATAAATATTCAAATTATGACATCTTGGTAAACACAGTTAAAAGATAGTCTTTATATTGTCGTTAATTTTATAAGTAGCAGTAACAGTCAAACACTCACACAGGCAACTCAGCTTCACACTTACAAAAATGCGTGCTGAAAACAATTATTTATTTTGCCCTTTTTTAATATTAATGTTTTTTTATGGGTTTTTTGGGGTACCTATAAAAATAGTTAATATTAAATAGTGTTTAAATAAAAATTGGCCAGTATTATTGGATGTCTCCAGAAGAGAAAGAGAGTTTTCCGATCGCAAAATATTGCTTTTCACGAACTCCTCCCATATAAAAATCATGGAAAATTTTGAGCGCTTTGATCGACCTATAAGCATTTCATGACTTTAAAAAAAACGGGTAAATTATTTTCGGTATAGAGCAATCCTAGAGGGTGAGAGAATTAAAATTGCGACCTTTTTACCACCCTAATGTACGTACATACATACAAACTTTATCTATAAACATAATTAAAGGCCGATTTGAATATCAAAACAGCGTAAGCTTAAATCTGGGATCTGGAATTATAGTTATAGATAAATGTTATTTTTTGTCCATTAATATCTTCTAAATTTTATTGAGTCCAATCTGCAGTTTAAGAATTGTTTAATATCACTCGTTTCAATATGTACTAAAAAAATTTCAACCAACCTAATGTGCCTACACACGCAAATTGTACATACATATTTAGATATGTACCCAGTTGGAAAAATTAGGAAATGTGCAGGCTTCTAGGCGCCCTAATAACTCCTTTAAAGCGACAGGTCTTCCGTGCTCAATTCTCTGCTCCGTTTTTATTTGTTTGGAATGGCTTCAGGCCTTCTGATTTAGCTTCTTGTAGAAGGGGGGCAATTGAAATGAATTTATAATGGCGCAACACAAACTTAACTTACCAACAGACCTGCACCGACACGGCTAATGCGGTTGTGTAATTTCCCAATATTGAAAAGGCAAACATTTTCAAGTCAACAAGTCTTTGAGAAATTCTTGATTATCAGGTGAATATACCACGTTGTTCTCCAGATTTTTCCCAACCAAAGTTTAACGAAAAGTTGAATAAAGTTTGAATTAAAATTGACAGCCAAACATTTCTCAAGTGCAGCACTCAGATTATTTTGCAACAAAAAATGTGCCCTTCTGTTAGTAACTGGGCTCGTTCTCCAATTGAGGTACACTTGACAATCAACATTTGATGTTGTAATATGTTCGGGATCTCCACTGGACCTTCAACCTAAATGTTTATTTGGCTTTCGTTCCTTTGGAAGTTTTTCTAAAAAAGCTTTCAAATAGAGGAGCTTGAGAAAGCCCTGTCTGAAAGCTTTGATTTTGAAGCGCTCCTAATTTTGCCGACTGGGTATTCTCTATAATTTTCCATTTCTGTTCTACAATCATCATTTGATTTATTCCCGCTATGTTTGCCTCTATGTATGCAAATATTCCTACAATTAAGCGCTTTTTATGAATCTGTAAATAGCTGGTAGCTCAAATATAATATTTGTTGCGGAATAAAAGTATTAAGTGTTGTTGTTTTTATTAATGCAATTCGCTTTGCTTTTTTTTTTTACTTCTCACGTAAATAATTTAACATGAAATGTGTTTCAAATACATGTATATGCACGTATGTGCATGTGTACATTAGACCGATTCGGTCTTTCCCACTAGTTTGAAAGCTTACTTCGAGGGATTTTTAGCGTCATAAGAATTTCCGCCATAACCGTAGCTAGAATTGGCATTTTTAAACAGTTTCACAGTTTAATAGATTTGGATTTTTTACAACATAATAACCATGAAATTTTTTTGAAAGATTGGACAACTATTCTCAATCCCGACTCTTCCAGCCCATGTGCGAGATGCGTTAACCAACTCGTGTGAAGCCTTAGTTCAAGCAGAAAGAGAGGAGGCTTCGGTGATAAAACAAAAACGGATCCAATTGGAAACCCAAAACAGTCTCGGTTAATTTCATCCGAAACTTTGACGATCCACCACACGAAAAAACAGCCAAGCTTTATGGATATGCGCTTGGAATGAAATATGCCTCTGTGTTTGCTGAGAGAAATCCCAGGCTGATACCACCACAGTACTGCAAATGCGATGGACGGATATGATTGCCACGACATTTATTACGGCGCACAAATTTGGTGTGGCATTTTTAGTTGGGCCGAGGCCTCGACAGCTTATATCCAGGTTCACCCCCATCAGTGAACTATTTTTAGCACAATCTGCATCAAAGTTAAATATATTTGGTCCAACCTGAAACTTCTCATCGACCGAATGTAAATGAGCAGTGGGAATCGATCTCCCAATCCCTTCGTACCGCTGCGGTTGGCTATTATCAGCCCCACAGGAAAAGCTGACGTGAGCCTTCTCATCTTTGTTGTATATTTAAAAGGATGGGCACGACATTCATTGAGAAAGGGTTCTGCGTTTCCGTTGCCTACCGAGCCCAAAGTAGCATCATCTTCTTCTTGATCTGCGTTGTAGCCACCTCTATGCGATTCTGGCCGAGTTCAATAAATACGTCTGCAACTTCTTTTCTATGCCAACTGACGCCAATTAGAAACGCCAAGTTAAGTTTGTTCTTTCCATTGTGTAAGAGGCCTTTCTCTGCCTTTGCTACCAGCATCGTGATTCACGATGTTTAGGTCCTTTCAGAGCTGGAGCGTTTCTGTCTATCGTACTATATGACCGAGGTAGCTATTTTAGTCCGCCGGTTTATGCCTAAATATATACTTAGTTGTAAAACTCACACAGACCATCGTTCCATTTTCTGTGACATTCGTCGTCGCCAACATGCAAAGGCTCATATATTCTCCGCACAATCGTTTTTTTTCTCAAATATGTACTACAACTACCGCGCAATCGCTTTGTTTCATTATCCATGATTCTGCGTTATATAGTTACTAGTACGGGCATGATGAGTGACCTACAGAGCGTGGTTTTTTTACGTAACGACTTGACTCCTCGATTGCTTATTCAAATTAGCACTAGTTGGTAAGTGTGATCCTCCATTGAAATTCACGGCTAAAGTTATTAACGACGTTAATGCTCGTCCCAAATTTATCACGCGTCGACTGCTTTTTGAAATAATAGCAATAATAATAATAGTGTCAAGACGGGTATGCGCTGACGAATTGTTTGCTGACAGGAGATACTTCGCTTTGTTCACGTTCACCACCAGGCGGCCCACGTGCTTTGCTTCCCTATCGACGTGTTTGTTATTCTACATTCATTAATCTTATCTCTGTGTTTTATTACTTCAAACGGCGTCTAATTTTTCAATTTGGAAGAGAAAGAAACAATTTTACTTTAATTAAAAAAATTACACCTTCTTTATTCTTCTGTTTTACTATATTGCACTCTTTTATAGCCAATTTTCTATCATCCCCCTTTCCCGGGATCCTGGCTAAGCCACCGTGTATATATATGGGGCCTGAGAATCAGTTTCATTTGTACTAAGTATACTCATATACTCCTTACTAGTTTTTCACCCCGTCTGTTCGCTCTTATGATATCGACTACCTATTTTTTTAGAGAAGAGCATCATGGTCACTTGATGATAGATCACTTGATAATTTTTGCTGCTAAAGCCGCAAAGCAGATCTCTTATGAATAATGATTTTTGGATCAGTCTTTCCCTTGAGATAGACAGAGGAGAATTGCGAATGATCCCGCTTTACTGGGGGGGGGGAGATTAATCCATTACATCCCCGGCATCATTTCCTGTAAGTATGTTTCTATCATTCTTGTCTTCTTATGGAGGAACATTCTCCACGAAATATATTAAATGCATTTGGTAAGAAGTTAATTGAGTGGCGAGTACTTACTTACATACATATGTATGTAAATATAATATATAGTAATGTACTATATTATGTGATCCCCCACAAACTTTGTAAACCAATGTTTACAAACACTCCTGCGTACTAACTTTGTGTATTATTTATTTAAAAATAGTCTAAACTATCGTTGCTCTTTAACAGTTTGCCGCCAATTATTCATTTGTCACAAACCGAATCGATTTACAAAGGATTTTTTTATGTACATATGTATGTATGTAGATATGCACATCTGTATAAACGTGTTAATAAAGATATGCACATACATGGGATTGTAAATATTTAAGTCTCGTTGAGACCTTCTAAACAGCAAGCTTAACTTATGTATAACGAAATTTTCAAAAATTCTTTGATCTTCACGCAAAGCTCTTCATCTATCTACATTTAGCTCTGATGATAATTTGCACCTTCAAAGGCGAAGGCAATACATATGTATGTATATATTTACATTAGAATATATGTATATACATAAGTATTAGTTGTCCATACGGATGTTAGGGTTGTACATTTTATCGTTGTACAAAAATAAGTTTTTTTTTAAGTAATCGATTTGAGAGCTTATGTTTTTGAGTTTAGGTTTAATTTGGATGTTAGGAATTCGTTCACTGATAGCGGGTGAACATGGATACAAAAGTTATCGTCTCCAGGCTATCATTTCCCTTCCTTAGCATTTCCTGAACTGCTGGGATGCCAGCCTTATACTCCTCCAAGACATACAGAAGTTTGATTGAAGGGAGGTATAATTATAGAGGACATATTTAGTCTCTCCACTAGTAATAAGTTTTAATTAGAGTTTGCTAAACCGGTGTACAGTTATTGCTGTAAGGGGCTCGTAAAGAAGTTTAGATGCACCTATTGGTGAACATAAGCTACTAAACGTGGTCGTAAGAGTCGGAATTGAGTATAGTTTTTTAACTGAAGTTGCAAACCCCTTTCTGCAGTGCAGTTGTTGGTTATCTTTTTCAATAATCAAATCCAATATTTGGTTTTTTACCTTGTTTTCCTTGAAGCTATCAAATTTGTACTAATTACTTCAAATGCCCCATTTACTCATGAGCACCTAATGTATGTGTTAAAGGGTAATTCCATGTAGAAGAGGAAAAGACTTATCTACATTTCATATTGCCATAATTATTCTTATTTCAGAAGTTATCTCTTGCTAAATGACTAATTTTTATGAATTTGTTGCAAAATATTAAAGAAAGAAACTCTAATTTTTGTCTATGGAAACTTCTACTTCATACGAAATTACTTTATACCAGCCACAAGGACCTCCCCATCAGTCACAATTTTTAAATGTTTATATATTCCTACGAGAATTATATCAGCCTAATTTTTAATGAAAACGAATGCGTTTAGTATATATTTTACAAACAAAAAAATCTCACTTGAAAACTAAGTGTGTTGGTTTAAATTCGAATTTGAGGGCACAAATGTACAGTCTTCCATTCATTCAAATAAAGTTGCAGAAAAGTTGATTCTGGTATTTTTTGAATGGAATTTTTTACATAAATTGTTTATTTATACATATTCAAAAATATCTTTCACTGTTTTGTAAGATCCGATGACATATGTAGTTATAATTCACAATTGATCACATTCCGGAGTGAAATGTACTACCAGTCACAATGGAATGGCCCTTAAGCAGAGTTCATGAATGAAACTTCAATGTTGTATTTCCATACTCATTTCTACATATTTATGCATATGTTGGGTTAGGTGCAGATACATGTATGTATATTAGGGAGGTCCAAAAATTCATGTAAAAACGTAAAGTCGGAACTTTAATGCTCTTACCCCTTAGGATTGTTCTACATCGAAAAAATATGCCCTTATTATTTTTATCAAAAAGTATTTAGAGGTCTTTTAAAGCGTTCAAGGTTTTCATGTGTTTATATGACGAACAAATCGTGCAAATGGTATTGAATTCTTGAAAATCGATCAGAAAACTCTGTTTCTCTTCAAAATACTTCCAGCAATAATACTCAATGGTTTATTTAATCATTTTTAATATTAGCGATTTTACTACACCGGTCCTCCAATGCATTTTTTGGGGTTTTTGGAGGAACTATAAAATAGATTATATTAAAAAAAGGTTAAATAAAAAATTTAGTATTATTACTGGAAGCCTCCTATAGAAAAACATAGTTTCCCGATAGAAACATATTGATTTTCAAGAAAAATTCTTTTTTTTCATATAAAATACCTGAAAAACTTTAAGCGCTTTGAGCGACCTGTAAATATTTTTTAATTTCAAAATAAAAAAGCATGGCTATATTTTTTGGTATAGAACCTCATTAGCATTAAAACTCCGACTTGACTTTTTTTGCACCACCCCAATGTATATGTTTAATAGCGTCGCTGTTGAAAAAATGGAGAAACAAAGTACAACCATTTTCTTAGCACTTCTTCCACCTCAGCACACTTTGCACAATGCCTATTTCAACTGTGCATAGTTTGATCTCATCTGTGGCACCGAATTGACTTGAAAATATCTTCTACAAACACCTACGGGTGTCAACCACAATTTTAATGTACTCGTATCTCTCTTTGACCCACCACTCACTTGCGTAGCTAAACACACCCGCATTCAAATACTCGGACGCACATTGTTGTTATTTGACTAGTTTGCGGTAGCCAATATAAATCATGAGTAAACATTTTGATATTGTAATCCTCACTTTAATCTACTCGTATAAGAATCGAGAATCAAAGTTTCTTTGATATGTTTGCGGCTCGCTTTCATGTCTCTTTTTTCGGCGGCTACCGAAGTTGATGGATTATATGTGTCCAAACATTAACCGAAATTCGTCTGCTTCGTTATTTAGTTGGTTGTTGGGTGGGTGGTGGTTGGTTGGCAGAATTGTTTGCTCAGTCGCTGTTACAAAATGTTTTGGTTTGCGTCGTTTACGAGCCCGTTGAAGTAAATTTTTTGTGACTGTTGCTGTCGTCATCGCCATCTTCGGCTCCTAGTACAACGCGCACACACTCCTCCATACACATGTTTAACATCACCGCTGTCTTCCCTGTTCGGTACGGGACGTGCACCGATTGACAATCGGCCATCCAGTGGACTGCTGGTATTCGGTTCTGACGCATTTTATTTCGTCATCGCAATTATCACCTAAATATTCTACTTTCAGTTTTTTCCGTGTATTTTTGGCCGGTGATAAGAATTGATTGTTGCTCGGTGACTCCTATTTGAAGTTAAACTGCGTGTGTTGGCCAGAAAAACATTGAATCGATGGTGTAATGATGTGTTGAAGCGCTGAAGCGGTATGCCTACCAATGTAGCGGTGATCGTTAAATTGTTTGTTTTTTGTCGCCCAGCTTTGATTTATGAAATAATTAGTTAGAAACTGTGATTGCAACAAAATACGTGTGGAATACAAATAAATAATAATTGGTTTTCGGTCATCTATATATGTGATTCATGGTAATACTTGTGTGGCGGGGTGTATTTAGTACATATAGTGATTCACAGAAGTATTTTGCTTTGATATTTTTTTTCAAATTAAACAAATTTCTTCAAAATTTCAAACTTATTAATCAGATTTTTTTTTAATGTGCCGATTTATATCCCATTCTATTTTAGTATAATTAAGTGCAAGTTTTAAGTTGCTAAAAAATTCCGTTGATTTTTGATAATTTGTTCTGTTGACGGTGTTCACAATGTTCTTCCATACAAAAAAAAAATAAAGTTATATGGATAAAAATACTCAAGACCGTCAGCAAAAAAAAAAAATATATCAAAAATCAACGTGATTTTTTAGCAACATTAAATTTACGCTTTGTTAAACTAAAATTTAATGCGCTTTAGACCTGTATACTTCTTTAAAAAAATCTGATCTTAAATCAAGGTTTTTGCTGTAGAACGAGCTTTTAATTTTTATAAAACAGTCAAAAAATATACTATTCGAAACTACTTCTGGGAGTCACTGTACATGCATATATGTATATGTGACATGTTTATAAAAAAAAAGTATATGAAAATACAAGCAAAAAAAGTGTTTGGTGAAATTGTGTAGAAGCTAAACTAAAAGCTTAAACAGTCAACGACGAACGTAGACGTAGGTTGACGAGACACGATCTACCTTATGGGATTCGCGTGTTAACGAAAACTCACCACCGCATGGCGGTGAAGGTGCCGTTGCTTCTCTCTCTCTCTATCAACAGTAAAGCTGAAATTAGTCAAGAACGTAAACCTACGGTAGTAAACCCGAGTCAGCTGACACGATCTGTCTTACCAAAGCGCCATGTAAATGAAAACTCAACACCGCAGAATTTTTCTGTAGCTGTAGCCCGTAGCGCAGAAATCTGCGGAATTTAAGATTTTTCCGTGTCAGCTGATTTCTCCTTCTTTAGATGGTTGCCACTTCGTCAGTTTTGCAGATGGTAAAAAAGTTATAAGTTCCTATTCGAAATATGTTTAAAATATTTGAAATTTACTATTAAATAAGGTTTTTGTTGAAAACTAAGTAGTTTATATTTAGTTACAATCTATTATAGCACGAAAAATTGTGGTTGAAAGGGTAAGTTTATGAAAAGGCATTGAAGAGTGGCAACAGTGTAGTAAGCAACACTGAGGGCTCCAGTAATCGACAAAATTCTGCGTATACAGACTGCGTTTAAGTATACGTTCTGCGTTCTCGACTAATTTCAGCTTAAATTTGATATGCTGCTACCTACGTTTACGCTACGTCGTTGACTAACTGCGCTTTTTGTGTCGGCATTTTAAATAAAATACGCTTACTCTGATCTCAATATCAAAGTGTTTTGGCGACAAAGTTGGGTAAACTGTTCAATTAATCTATAAAGCTGTTTTTAATACCGAAGAATCTCAATTAGCTCAATTTGGTTTTATCTAATCTAGGAATTTTGTCGCACCTATACGTTCTCATACAATAAAATATTTAGAAATTTAAAAAACACTCTTATGTAGATACATTTGTCTTACATGGCATTCTTTCTGCAAAACAGTAATAGGATGACACGATTTCTTATCTATTATTTAAATACATAAAGGGACGTTATATGGTATCTGTATTTACGATTGTGTCAGTCATGAGAAACTCTTATGTGCTTATAGTTATACTGCTGAGGATCACTAATGATTGACAAAATGTTAAAGCTTAACTACTTGTTTTTTATAGATTATTGAATCTCGAAATCATGTCAAACTTCAAACTACCATTAAATTTAAAATGTCTGCGGCAATGCTTAGATTTTTTTTTTTACATATGTATACATATATTTATTGCATCTGAAAGGACGAGTTCCAGAGCCGAAATTGATACATTGCTGATATCCAAATTTATTATCTTGCGTTGTTGTAATTGCAACACTATTGAACAGCCGGACATATCTACAGAACTTTCCGCAATGGAGAAATCAGCTTAGTTGCACGAAATAAATTGAGCAGAAAATATATAGATTTTTATTACCAGTTCTTTGATTAGGCGCAGTAAAATTATTAAGAGGGATTAGTGCACAGTTTAATGCAAAAACAAACAAAAATGCGTTTTTAATGGTACTTTCTAAATTACCAAGCGACAAAATTAATGGCCTTCTATAGGCTGCTCTCCCCAAAGTAATCTAATTTCGCCCACCAGTATTAAGAAATCCTCTATCATCATTAAGGGCAGAACAACCCGAAGTCGGACTTCACTCTCTGATATTTAAATCACAAGCTAATTTTGTCCCTTGGGATCAGTCACCTGCCCTGATGCATTGGTGCTACGTAGTTAAGCCAATACTGCTCTTTAGCACTTTGGTGTAGTAGAAAGCCGCAAAAAAGTCCTCATACCTCGGCCTATGGAAAAGGTTCAGCGCCTCGCGGCACTGTGCATCACGAGAGGTTCTCTTTAACGGCTTCTCTTGAAAAAATCCTCAGTCTACCGCCCATTGAACTATTCGCAGAAAACCGCGCAGGTAGATTGACGGCTATTGGGGAATTCAATGTAAGAACCTTTGGCCACAGCTCAATTAGTGCGGGAATCACAGGCAGCATGGACTTCATAGCACCTAGCTTTAAGTGGGAACGAAGATTTCGCAAAACGATTGAGGAGGAGGGATCGCGCAAGGGAATGGAACCAGCTGTAGATCCCTAAACATTTTCATGGACGGCTCTAAAATGGTAACGGGATTTGGTGCCGGGAAGGACTGAACATCTGGCGGGCTGTAAGGTTACTTGACCATTAGAGCATATTTCAAGCAGAGCTAGTCCACACCGACACGATAAACAACTCAAAATCAAACATAGACAGTCAGGCGACAATTAAGTCAGTCGCCTCATATAGTATTTCATCCAAAAACATCCTTCGCAGCCGGAAAGCCGCTGACAGGCTAGCCGCAGGCAGAAGGCTGCATATCTATTGGGTACCGTGCCACAAAGGCATTGAGGGTAATGAAATGGCAGATGAGACTGTCAAGAACGCAACCAGACTCCCGACTCCTCTTTTCTTGTTTTTAACCGACTTCCAAAAAAGGAGGAGGTTATCAGTTCGTCGGAATCTTTTTTTTTTTTTTTTATGTATGTTACCGCATAACTTTGGACCACGTCAACCGATTTCGATAATTCTTTTTGCATCGGAAAGGTAGTGTCTCAGAGGTGGTCCCTTACTAATCTGGTTAAGATCCGATCAGTGGATCATGAGATATATATACATATATTTTTTTTTATATGAGAGTTGAAGTCGGTTTTTTTTTTGCTAAAAATTACTTGTTATTGTATGGAGTGGCACATTTGAAGGGCTTCTGCTTTCACTATCCAAAGAAGAGCTTCCAGAAGGGCTTTTGTAGGGTGTACTTCAGACGGCCTTTTGGAGAAGTTTTTTAAAGCTGTTCTTTTAATTCATAAAAATCAGACTTCTTTAATGAATTTACTGATTTGAGGTTCATATCAAATACATATGTAAGTATGCTTCATTGAGTCTGCAAGTGCTTACTGAATTTCATTTGTAATTGTAAATTCCCAACAAGCAAAATGAACTTAAAGACATTTTTTTTTAAGTTTACAATTATAAACATTAAGCTTGCAAAACGTTGATTTTTTTCTTTATAAAACGCTTGAAATTAAGCGTAATATAATCACAATGAAACCTTGGTTATAAGCGTAGAAATATAAACTTATAATAAATGTTGTTTATTTATATTTGGCCGTTAATTGAAGATTCTGTTGATTTTTTTGAGCTCAAGGCCGGGTTGAAATAAAACAATCTGTTTTTGTTGTTTTTAAATCGTCTATATTTCGACTTCAGACTGAATCTTATAATAAATGTTCAAAAGAAAGCTTTATGTAAGCGTTTAAATGTAAACTTATAAAAAAGGTTCAAAAAAAAGTATGAATATAAACTTACTAAAAATTTTCAAAAGAAAGCTTTTTATAAACGTTTTTATAACCTTTTATTTAAACAATATTTCATTAAAAACCCATACATAGATTATTTAGTAGGACCCTTTATATAACATATGTAGTAATATCCAAATAGTTTATAACAAATGTGATATAGAAACTAAAAGAAATGCGGATTTTCAGCGGGCTCATCAACAGGCGCGAAAATGTAAATAGGGAAGAGATATTTTAGCATACAAATTCACGAAAACACACGAACATTAAGCATAAAAAAATTAATTATTACATCTTGTTGCGTGCAGCAGCTTTCAATTAAATACGGTTATTGGCAAATTGGAAAAACGACATCGATGCAGCTACATATATATTTCGCCTCATCGCCGCCATTCTCATTGATGAAGGTTTCTGAAAAAACGGTAATACATTTTTAATTGAATGTAAAAGTAAGGTTATATAAGGAAACTCATCATTTGAAGACTCGAATGTTTCACCGATTAGCGCCGTGGGTTCTGAATTGGAAGTAACGTTATGCACAATTTGTTCTTGTGCGGACTTCACTATTCAAATTTATGATTACTTCACACTGTCTCTTTCACTTTTTAAACGTGATATTGATTTTATTTTAGTTTTTCTTTTAATAATATATTTTAAAGAAAAAATNTTTTTAATTGAATGTAAAAGTAAGGTTAGATAAGGAAACTCATCATTTGAAGACTCGAATGTTTCACCGATTAGCGCCGTGGGTTCTGAATTGGAAGTAACGTTATGCACAATTTGTTCTTGCGCGGACTTCACTATTCAAATTTATGATTACTTCACACTGTCTCTTTCACTTTTTAAACGTGACATTGATTTTATTTTAGTTTTTCTTTTAATAATATATTTTAAAGAAAAAATGTCTTATTAACTAAGTGCTTCATGTCTTTGGCATTTCCATTTCATTTTTAAGTTTAAATGATTTATTAACATTCGCTCTCAACACTTATTAAAGGTTTTTTTGAAAAAAAACTTAAAACAAACTTAATATTAAAAACGCTTATTATAACAAACTTACTTTAAGTTATTTTTAAAAACATTTACTGACGTACTTGTTGGGTTATATAAACATATACATACATACACTCGCGTAAATTGTAAATAAGAAACCCCCTTACAGGAGGCA
Organism: Rhagoletis zephyria; assembly: GCF_001687245.7. Lineage (NCBI taxonomy): Eukaryota > Metazoa > Arthropoda > Insecta > Diptera > Tephritidae > Rhagoletis > Rhagoletis zephyria. The sequence goes on along the minus strand of NW_016160077.1, from coordinate 43,651 downwards.
TGAAGGAAAACATTTATTCAGTCCTTATTGAGTAAGTCTTTTGGAACGGCTTCAGTTAAGATAGCCTAGCAATATACAAAATAGAAAAAATTTTCATTAAGCGCATTGTAGGAATGTAAAAATTTGCTAATGATGGTAAGGAAAGCATTCAAGTTACATCACAATCCAGAGAAATTGTTCTTTTATGAATCATAATTATAATTTATGATTAAAAAAAATCAAAGTTTGAGCGTTCCATACAACCATGTCATCAATTATTCACCTCTTCGGATTGTGCCACAAAGCTACATTGCCTTTAATATCAGAAATTACTTCAAAATATTGCAGCACCAGAACCAAAGCAAATGTATTTACATATAAGGAATCCATTGGCTCCTTATTCACTTGTATCTTCACTTTTTTGGATAATAAGTGTCCTGATCGATGGGTTCAGGCTTATGGCAGCCCTAGGCTAGCAGTAGAAGTGGGTAACTCAACTCAGAGTTGAGTTATTGAGTTGATTCCCATAAGTGAATCGGTAACTCAGACTCCCTGTCCAAAAATATGTAACTCAGTAACTCAGTTGATGCCCTAGGGCTCACATGATTCAATTGAATCATAGTGGCTCATATTTGTCTATATAACTCTCTCACTTCGCCACAGTGTTTAGCATGGCAAAGGCTTGCATTTTGTTTTTGCACGAGGCGAATTTATATAAGGTGGTGGCAAGAATACAAGAACCAACAACCACATATATTTTGTATTGCGGGTGTTATGTCAAATCTCAAAAATTCTTATAATTTCGTTTTTTTCTAGTTTTTCTCGAAATTTGTATGTATGTAAGATATATAAAAATGTGTATATCAAATCAATTTCCAACCATATCGAGCCCTAACCGCCAAAATAACGTAAGCGACATTTTTTTCAAAATTTTCTTTTTGATGCAGAAATATTCCTATAGCATCGAGATGCATTTCTGCATCAAAAATAAAATTTTGAAAAAAATTTCGCTTACGTTATTTTGGCGGTTAGGGCTCGATATCTACATTTTGAAATTCGGTACAATAGTTTTCGAAACATAAGCTTTTAAAAATATTGAAAACTCCACCTTTACCCTCCTCCTAGCACCGCCCCTATTAATTTGCAAAAAAAAAAATTACAGCTTTCAAATCAGTAGAAAGGAGCTGACCACGCCCAATTTAATGTTTTGGAACACGTTATATTCGCTTCTTGCTATGGCTATCCAAGAAAGATTGCAGAGTTATTACAGGTTTGCTTACGGGGCTGCTCATGCACAAAAAATGGGGTTCACTAACGTGGGCAGGTGCAATAAGTGTCGTGAGTGAGAGACCAGGGAAACCTTGGGGCATCTTCTCTGCCACTGTTAAAACTAAGACTGAAATCCTTGGGAGCCTGCCAATGTGGGAAAGTAGAAGATATATCAATAGTAGAGCTAAAGTCGATACTGTAATTCGAAAAGAGCGTTGACATACTTTGTGATGTCTACTTTAACGCGTAAAAACGAGCTCCAACTGGTAAGCTATGGAACTACGTGTCTATGTGCGGCTCAACGCCTTCCAGATTAAAATAACCTAACGTAATTTGATCGTTACCTTGAATTTTACAACATTGTAGCCCCACCGCCAGATTTCGGTTATCAATAGATTGCAAATGTATATGCGGAAAACAAAGCCTAAAAATATGTACCATATAACTATTAATAAAATGCATAGAAATTTGTGCATTTTTCTTATAGTTAAGTGGTACATATTTTTAGGCTTCGTTTTCTGCATTAGTAGCCGCCGTCTACTGTTATGTTGTGTGTTTTAATTCAAGAATTTTTGGGAACGGAAGTTTAAGATGGGAAAAATACTAAAAGCTTTTGATAATACCCCATTCTTATGATGATTACCATGGAAAACATATAATATACTACGATTCGATACGAAAACACAAAGATTGACATCATCGCCACATGAGAAGTTTGATTGACGGGAAGAGGCAAAAAACACGGGGGACAGCTTCCAAGTGTGGTTTGTTGTAGGAGGGAGATTTCGTCGCCTTTTGCTGTCGTTCATAACGGTCGACGAGCATCTAGTCACAATCCGCTTCAAAGCGAGATTTTGCAACATCTCGCGCATTTGCTCCCACGCCTTGACGGAGCAGAAAGACTAGGCGTCAAAAGATCTCCTCTATGAGCTCTTGAAGCGCAGATGTGAGCGTTGCTTCCGTAGTGCTTGGAGGACTGAGGCTGATCTACCTCTCCGAGGCTCGAATCACAGTAGACCGCAGTACAAGGCTCCAAGGCTCCAACAATTACTATTGAATTTTATTCTTCGTTCAACGGAAATAATTATCACATGATTTTTTTTCGATCACAAATAATGATTATTTTATGATTTTTATTTGTTCACTATAACTATTATTGCGTTTTTCTTTTCCACTTAAAAGTAATGATTATTTATAAAATTTAAAAGGCCATACAGACGCAAACAACAGAACTTTTCACTTGTAACTTATTCCTTTTATTTGGCTGTCGCTACCTCTGAAAAGAATACATGAAAAAATAAAACTCATTAATAAGTATTATCTTTAAGCGAAAGAATAAATATCAAACCAAACCAAACTTCACAAGGGATGACGGAAATTCGTTCCAAAATAAATCATCTTACCACCCTGTCGGGAAAATCAACCAACACCAACACACAAATAAATATCAGAATAATTATTGTTGATCGAAAAAATAAATTAATAATAATTTCGTTTGAGCGAAAAAATTAAACCCAAATGTTAATTATTATCGTGAATCTTTATTGGTTAAACTCAAAACATAAAAGTCCTTATAAATTACAGTAGGACGTACGAACACAAATACGTGAGTATAGTTAAAATTGTTTTATGACGATTACAACTTGCTGATTTTTTCGGTTGAAATTTTAAAAATATTATTATTTATTTTCCATCCCTGGGTATGAAAGATATGGAGCTGGATTTACCGGATACAGTGTGTTTAGCTTTTAAAGACACTTTTGTTTTACTAAATAACCACATTTTAACAAAATTCTGAATGAATTAATTTGATAAAATATTAAAGGAAGAATCGTGTGGTAACACAAAAATACATTTGTGAATTGTATGAGGTTCTCCATGGCGTATGCGCAACCGTTTCATTCATATCGTGAATGTTGTTCAATTGTAAAAATATTTGCTTATTTTGTTACTAGTTATGAAAAGATGCGTAGATATATGGAGATAAGTATGCGCTTACATATCGATGGTCTAGTGCAATAGCGACACAACTTAAAACTCAAGAGGACCATCGATATATATGCACATTAGGGTGGTCCAAAAATGCATGTAATAACTAATAAAGTTAGAAAGGCGAAATTCGAGGATGTGGTAGTTTACATATTAGTCCTTGACATATATTTTATTTCAAAAATCAGTATTGGAAATTTTCAAGGATATTCGAGGATAAAGTTTTAAAATGACATTTTCAATACTTATTCGTCCTGGTGCACCAAGAAAATAATCTTTTTTTTTATATTCTACAGAATTTTTCCTTATAATTGATACCCATATTGTTATTCTACAATACACCCAATCTTTTGAATAATTTTTTTTATTCAATCATATTTTAGAAATTTCGAAGTCCTTTAAAAAAAACCCTGGCGTCAGATAGAAAAACTAAACACGAAGTTTTACTATATTTGGCCCCCAGTTTTGTAAATATAAGGATTTTTTCATGTGTAAAATTTACTGTCGCATGGTGCTATCATCTCTCCACGGGCATGGCACTTCTGAGATTTTATTTCTCCGTCGATCAACTTACGAATCGCACCTTCATACCCTGTAAAGTGGGGCCTTTGACAGACGTACAAAAGTTGAACGGGTCGTCCTCTTAACGTAGCGGGGAAGTTTTGAACAGTTCCCGCCGCTTACCAAGTTTTCGTTGAGCTTGGAGTATTTTCCAAGGCATCGAAGGGGCAGTGTTGCCAGAGAACGTTTATAAATTTATAAACGTTCTCTGGTGTTGCGACGATCAACCCTGGCCACTACTTGTATCCTTGGGTCTAGACAAAGGGAAATCAGTCGGGCATCGCATTGCCTGAGACATTAATTGTCACAGTATCCTCCAAAATGCCACAGGTTTCCTAAGTAGAACCTCCGTCTGCCGTCACCACAGTGGGGTTTTCGTATTTGAGACTCACCGCCAGGTGGTTTTGTCTCTTTATATACCTTTTCAAGGCTCACAAAAGCGGACCCTCCCTGAAACTATTACAAACTCTTTGTAAGCGAATGGTCCGATTACGACACTAAAGAAGAGTGGATTGGTACTACCTCACCGCCCTCCTCAAGAATGTGCTCTTAGTCGTTGACGAAAGGAGACTTAATTGGTTCTGAATTCGTGGACCCTCCCTGAAACTTTTGGGCGTTTACATAGAATTGCTTCCCCTGCAAGACAATGGTCCGATTAAGACACTTAAGAAGAGTGGATTGGTACTAGCTCACCGCCTTTCTGAAGAATACGCTCCTAGTGGTCGATAAAGGAGACTTCATTGATCGATGGGGCCTTCAGAATTCGTGCCTCTGTCGCAGATGAGTCAGGATTTCCTCATTTGTGGGTACATTTGGTAGATTATTGTAATCCTTAGGTTGGGGCCATCACCATGAAGACCAAGCTGCCGAAGGTGGTAGGCATTTTAGAGAGCATTTATGCACAATCTTTCTGCTCCACGATATGCAGTGATGTCATTCAGGACATTGGTCACAAAGGATTTTTTAGTTACAAAAAGCTACCTTGCGTACTTTGGGCACAATAGACCTACTGGTCGCAGTGCCATACCCAACCAACTATCTATCTACTATCTACCTTGCTCTCACTCCTAGACCGAAGGGGGAATTAAATTAATTTTATTTCATTTAGTTAAGTCAATTTAGTTTTGGCTTATTACCATTTAATTTTATTCTATTTTGTTAGAATTTATATTACTTTTTATTTTATTTCATTTCATTTCATTTAACTTAAACAAATTTAATACAATTGAATTTTATTTTACATAATTTATTTTATTTCAATTGATTTATTTTATTTGATGGCATTTTATTTAATATAATATTATTTAATTTAATTTAATTTTATGTTTATTCAATTTTATTTTATTTTATTTTATTTTATTTTATTTTATTTTATTTTATTT
>NW_016160077.1:24925-30716 GCF_001687245.7 Rhagoletis zephyria | reverse complement strand
CACACACACACACACACACACTCTCACACCCCCGCTTGGCCGTTTGCTCCATTGCTCGAGCATTATTTTTTGTGTTAGCGCACTTGCTTTACTTTTTCCATTTCCATTAGTTGTTGGTGTTGTATAAACGTTGGCCATACGCTTGGTCTATCATATGTGTGTATGAATGCCAAGGTACGTTGCGCTATTATATGTAGATATGTAGATACAGGTACTTTACTGTAATGGGGGATTTTCGCTTGAGCATCCTCTAACAAAAATTAATTTAAATCGATATTGAGTATCTAGCAATTTTTTCTCGCCCTTTGTAGTCGCCAGTTTGTTATTTTGCCTGCATTCCAATTTCTTTTTATATTAGTTTTTTTCTACAAATTTGTTGAGCAGCACTGCTAAAACGCGAGCGATGTTGATGACGCGCCATGAAAGTCAATTAATTAGTTGGTACCATGTGAGGGTATGGAACCGCGTAAGGCATGTCTAGAGAAACCCGTATTTATGTGTGTATGTATGTATTTGTTATCCGCTTAATTACGCAACTAGTTAAGAACAAACAATTAAAGCAAAAATATTTCCAAGTGCACTTAAAAAGTTATTTCGCAAAGTAAACAATGTTATATCTTAGACTATGGATCAAGTGGCGGCATTTCATCAAAGTGCATTTTACTGAGTCCAAAAAAGAGAAGATACCTACTATTGGAACCGATATAGATTCTATTGCAAACTGTTACCTATTCCGTGATTTCAAATCGCCTGTTTTTTGCAATTCGTATCGCATCTCAAGGAGAGATTACGATAACCTCACGACCAATTTTGACTGAGACATTGGAAAGCTTGAGTCCTTCACTATTCAAATATGGGAACGGTAGNTTACAAATTTGTTGAGCAGCACTGCTAAAATGCGAGCGATGTTGATGAAGCGCCATGAAAGTCTATTAATTAGTTGGTACCATGTGAGGGTATGGAACCGCGTAAGGCATGTATAGAGAAACCCGTATTTATTTGTGAATGTATGTATTTGTTATCCGCTTAATTACGCAACTAGTTTAGAACAAATAATTAAAGCAAAAATATTTATTTCCAAGTGCACTTAAAAAGTTATTTAGCAAAGTAAACAATGTGATATCTTAGACTATGGATCAAGTGGCGGCATTTCATCAAAGTGCATTTTACTGAGTCCAAAAAAAAGAAGATACCTACTATTGGAACCGATACAGATTCTATTGCAAACTGTTACCTATTCCGTGATTTCAAATCGCCTGTTTTTTGCAATTCGTATCGCATCTCAAGGAGAGATTACGATAACCGCACGACCAATTTTGACCGAGACATTGGAAAGCTTGAGTCCTTCACTATTCAAATATGGGAACGGTAGTATCTATTTAAATTCTGCTTTTCAAAAATCATTCGGTTGAAAATTTTAGGAAAATGTGAAAAAATTCATTGCAGTAAAAAATATTTCAGGTCGAAATTCTACATTTTAAAATTCAGGAATTAAAATTCTGGAAAGAAAAATTCTGCATTCGAAATTATTTTGGGCCAAAATACTGTATTTTTGCAAGGTTTTATTTAACTTCACTTGTATGTATGTAGGTATGTATGGAATTCAGAATGGAATTTTGCAATAAATTGGGCTGTTCAGGATCTTGTGCATATGCTCTTGCATTTGCATATTCGGTCCATTTGTAAATTTACAACAATGAAATGCATGGTNTTAAAATACTGTATTTTTGCAAGGTTTTATTTAACCTCACTTGTATGTATGTAGGTATGTATGGAATTCGGAATGGAATTTTGCAATAAATTGGGCTGTTCAGGATCTTGTGCATATGCTCTTACATTTGCATATTCGGTCCATTTGTAAATTTACAACAATGAAATGCATGGTATCTAGCAAGTAAAAAATTTGCAAATGGAAATCCAAGACTATTTGCACAAGATCCTGAAAGCCCTAATATTTTACCAACTTCCAGATGAGCTTGAGAGACTTGAAACTTCACATATAGCTCGTAACCTGAAGACAATGCCGTGAAATGAAATGCCGTAGGGAGATACTTGGGAAACCATTATTTATAATCCGATTTGGTTCATGCTTAGAAAACTTCTTTAAATATACATTTTTACTATTAGCTTGTTTAATACTGAAATTAAAGCAATTTTATTCTGTCGTTAATTAAAAAATAATAGGCAAAAGAAGTTAATATACGATAAAATTTTTAGCAATTCTTTTAAGAAAACAAATATGACTTGAGTCTAGTCTTTCTTTTAACTTTTCTATATGCTTCTACAGCTTTTATCTTTTGGTATTTTTTTGGCCATTGTGAATTGTCGTGAATTGAGCTTTCGTATAAATCAACTATCTAGCCTTTTAAATCATTCGCCCTGTGGAAGGAAATATGCATACAAATTTAGTTTGCGATAACAATTTTAAGATCTCAAATATTTCAGATCTATTTTCAGAGGTAGCAGTCGAGAGGTCTAGGTTTAATTTAAGCCAGGAACGTTCTATCACCTTTTGTTTCTTTGCTGGAGCTTCTAAAATATTGCAAAACCCGCTTTTTTCAACAGCATCTTAAGCTGATGGAAACTTTATGCTTACGGATTCGTAATCAGCACAAAAAAGTCTATCAAAAACAGCTTTAACATTTGCCGTACCAAAAATTTTTATATATTTTTGGTGGGCTGTGTTATCCATTAAAAAAAGAGTAAAAATTCAGATTTCCGTTTTTGTGTCCAATTTTTTCATTTTGTGGTTTATAACACCTTTCACTCCCCTATTTAGTTATAGTTTTGCAAAATTATTCAATGAATATCATCATGCAAGTGCAGTAGCCTGCGCCTTGTTTTGCAACTTTGTCCTATAAAGCAAGACTCCCCCTAGAAAGGTTCATTTGGTCATAAGAATGTGAGTTGCGAAAAATTCTTAAAATCGGATGATGGAAAACGTGTCTCAAAGGCCCTAAAGTTCAGCAGATACTTACATGGAATTTTTCACAAAGCGGTAAATATTTTGCCTATAAGTCAGTGGGAAATTTAATATCTATATTTTTTTATGGCATTTGATGGAGTTTTGTTCCCCGATGTCAAAAATAGCTACAGTATTTTTAAACCTCTCCATATTTTAAAATTATTGAGGTTTTGTTGGAAAAACTCCGTGTGGCCCTTTGAAAAGTCAAATATGGCATCTAAACTAACCGCAAATAAGATTTTGCTTTACAAATTTTGTGCCATCGCAGAACCCAACACTAAAAGAGAAAAATTCCCTACAACTTTGGCATTTGAATATGCTACGCATTTTCTTCAGAAATTGTTGAAAAATGGCGAAAACCGTGACAATGCAAACAATTTTTCGCACTTTTTGCTAATTATTTAATAATAATAAAAAATTATTATTTTGTTTAGTTTGTATATAAAAAATGTGGGAAATTAAATTCTCTACAAATTTGTATACACACACAAACGAAATATTTTTTTATTTTCACTTTTATTTCAACATAGTTTTATTAAAAGTAAAATACTGATAAAAATCAAATATTTCTCACTCACAGGGTTGAAATTTTTAAATTCGTGCCCGTATACTGTTTGTAAGTCAAATATTAGTGGCATTGCGATATTATGATAGCACTTNTTTTAGTTTGTATATAAAAAATGGGGGAAATTAAATTTTCTACAAATTTGTATACACATACAAAATATTTTTTATTTTCACTTTTATTTCAACATAGTTTTATTAAAAGTAAAATACTGATAAAAATTAAATATTTCTCACTCACAGGGTTGAAATTTTTAAATTCGTGCCCGTATACTGTTTGTAAGTCAAATATTAGTGGCATTGCGATATTATGATAGCACTTCCAATCATAATGAACTTATGTCTGTAGTCGAAAAAATTATAGCCGCACCAAATTTTGACAAATTTTAATATATTATTTTTGTTTTTATTTAATTTTGGTTAGATTTTTATAGTTCATTCTTTAACAACATCAGTATAAATACAAGTTTAAAGACAGTGTCACGCAATTCTGTATTTGCTGAAATTTGGTGAAAATCTTATCCCAATTGTGTGAATACCCAAATATTTTTCTTTATCCCAATCACGAAAAATATTTTGTTAACATTTTTCAATAGAAGACTGCAGTATTGTACCAATTCTTTAACCAATCTACTGGNCACAATGAAGATCACGAAAAATATTTTGTTAACATTTTTCAATAGAAGACTGCAGTATTGTACCAATTCTTTAACCAATCTACTGGCCCAATATAAAAATGTACAAATCTGTACAAATGTACCAATCGAGTGACACTGCCTTAAAAACTAATGCAATTTAAAAAAGAATTCAAGAAATTTTTGTAAAAACTTCGAGTTGTTTAATTAGATTCTAAGTATGCAGTTTTAAAGCCCATTGTATTCTACTAGAACAAAGTACAATTTCAAATGGCTAAAAATAATGGTTGATTTTTTAGAATTTTTAAAAACGCAACGAAAGTTTGTTGAAATTTTTTTAACCCCTAATGTAATGTAATTTGTGAGTACAAAGCATTGAATTGTTCCCGACATATGAATATTTAAAGAAAGTGCTCAGTAATCTCAAAAATACCCGATCATTAGAAGTACTCGGTTGTCAAAAGTACTCGATACTTCCCAACACTACCAAAAATACTAATAAACGAAAAAGTGTCGTAATTTCTTCATAAAATAACCTTTAAAAAGAAAAAAATGCAGGATTAATGGAAAGCAACTTTATATCANTGTTTAGTTTGTATATAAAAAATGTGGGAAATTAAATTCTCTACAAATTTGTATACACACACAAACGAAATATTTTTTTATTTTCACTTTTATTTCAACATAGTTTTATTAAAAGTAAAATACTGATAAAAATCAAATATTTCTCACTCACAGGGTTGAAATTTTTAAATTCGTGCCCGTATACTGTTTGTAAGTCAAATATTAGTGGCATTGCGATATTATGATAGCACTTCCAATCATAATGAACTTATGTCTGTAGTCGAAAAAATTATAGCCGCACCAAATTTTGACAAATTTTAATATATTATTTTTGTTTTTATTTAATTTTGGTTAGATTTTTATAGTTCATTCTTTAACAACATCAGTATAAATACAAGTTTAAAGACAGTGTCACGCAATTCTGTATTTGCTGAAATTTGGTGAAAATCTTATCCCAATTGTGTGAATACCCAAATATTTTTCTTTATCCCAATCACGAAAAATATTTTGTTAACATTTTTCAATAGAAGACTGCAGTATTGTACCAATTCTTTAACCAATCTACTGGCCCAATATAAAAATGTACAAATCTGTACAAATGTACCAATCGAGTGACACTGCCTTAAAAACTAATGCAATTTAAAAAAGAATTCAAGAAATTTTTGTAAAAACTTCGAGTTGTTTAATTAGATTCTAAGTATGCAGTTTTAAAGCCCATTGTATTCTACTAGAACAAAGTACAATTTCAAATGGCTAAAAATAATGGTTGATTTTTTAGAATTTTTAAAAACGCAACGAAAGTTTGTTGAAATTTTTTTAACCCCTAATGTAATGTAATTTGTGAGTACAAAGCATTGAATTGTTCCCGACATATGAATATTTAAAGAAAGTGCTCAGTAATCTCAAAAATACCCGATCATTAGAAGTACTCGGTTGTCAAAAGTACTCGATACTTCCCAACACTACCAAAAATACTAATAAACGAAAAAGTGTCGTAATTTCTTCATAAAATAACCTTTAAAAAGAAAAAAATGCAGGATTAATGGAAAGCAACTTTATATCA